>NW_026892551.1:11220000-11297500 GCF_033815535.1 Pezoporus flaviventris | reverse complement strand
TAGTTTTTCTCTGTCTCTGGACCAACCAAATTTAAACCAAGACATCCTCTTCACCATTATGATGTTGCCTTCAGTTATATACCATGCTGGCTGTACCGTTCATTTACTTCTTCGAAAAGTCTTCTGAAAAATATAGCTTGGAGAAGCTCAAGTTTTTAGTTATACCTAGTCTGCTTGGGAGTTTTGTGGCCAAGAATGTCTGACCATCTCCTCCAAAATTCTGAAGAATCAGTGTGAATAAGTCTCATGTATACCATTAGCTCACAAGAAACATTAGAGGTATGACTGATCTCTAAAACCAAAAATAAAGAGGTTTTTACCAGAAACTGGAGAAAGAGAAGCAGACATAAAGGCAAATTTTTTCCTGACTCAGTCCACTGGGATCTTACCCAACCTTTTGAAATGCAAAGACAGACCTGTTTAGAGGCGTAAGATCTGTAACTTTTTTTTTTCCCGCAAAGTACCTTCTTAAATAGCATAAAGAAAAAAATGATGTAAATCACTCAGATATTAGATGCAGCATTTGAAGTGGAGAAGCTTTTTTAACAAAAGAAAGTAGAAAGGAAGGAGCAAATCAAAATTGCTTCTGATTGAACTACGACAGTACTGCTCCATCTCAGAAGAAAAACCCAAACTCTTCACTTAGGGGAAGAAATATCTCTGAGAATTCAATGTGGCCATACATTACCTACAATGATAACAGAATCTGTAATAACTATGTTATTTCTCAGAACAAAAATCTGGAAAAGATTATGTGGAGACAGTGTAGCAAAAAATGCAGTTGCATGAAGTTAATTTAAAAAAAAAAAAAAAAAGGAGAAAAAAAGATAGTAATTTTATATAAATTACCCATACTACTTGCAAGGAAATGCTATCTTTGTCTAGGTTGCAATTCTCAGTTAAGGCTTTTCAAAACTGATTTTTTGGGTATTTTGCATTTGAATAACTTAGATAAAACTAATTGCACAGCAGGTTATTAGCACTTTTGAAACAGTTCCTTCAAGTGGAAGACATTCTTAAAATTTTGCTTTGAGCTCTCTTTTCTGTAACAGTAACTGTAGGTATAAACGGGTAGAAATGAAGTCTAGGAGATAAAAGTTTTCCTCCATTAAAGCAAGAGCACTTTGTATTTGCAGGAAGAATTTGTATGACTCTATATTCCCTTTAAATTCACAAAATAATTCTGTGCTTCTTAATGCCTTCTGAATTCAATTCTAGTGCATCTAGACACATCACTTTATTTTTCTTTTTTTCCTTCCCCTGCAAATGCATTAACAAATGCTAGTTAAAAATTAGCAAAATGGAAATCTTAAAGATAACTACTACACAGAAGCAGAATCGTATTTGGCTGATAATGGTGGTATGGGATATATCTCCTCTTAGTGTGAACAGCCACAACTTCATTAACTTCACTCCCTATAACATACCTTTTCTAGCAGCAAAACCAAAGGGAACTAATGATTTAAAAACCATAATGTAGTAGACTAATTAAAAAAAAAACAAACCAAAACACAACAAAACACAAACATCCTTTTAACACCTAATCAATTACAATTTCTGTTTAACAATTCATGAAAATAAAAATTAGACTGAGCACACAAACTACTTCAAACAGGTTTTAGCTCTCTCCACCCCCATGTAATAAAGACCAACAAAGACTATAACGAGTAGTGTCCCTCAGGGTCGGTGCTGGGACTGATCCTGTTCAACATCTTTGTCGCTGACATGGACAGTGGGATTGAGTGCACCCTCAGCAAGTTTGCCAATGACACCAAGCTGTGTGGTTCGGTTGATACGCTGGAGGGAAGGAATGCCATCCAGAGGGACCTCGACACACTTGTGAGGTGGGCTGATGCCAACCTCGTGAAGTTTAACCATGCCAAGTGCAAGGTCTTACACCTGGATGGGAGCAATCCCAGGCACAGCTACAGGTTGGGCAGAGAAGAGATTCAGAGCAGCCCTGTGGAGAAGGCCTTTGGGGTGCTGGTTGATGAGAAAATGAACATGAGCCGGCTTCAGTGTGCGCTTGCAGCCCAGAAAGCCAACTGTATCCTGGGCTGCACCAAAAGGAGCGTGACCAGCAGGTCAAAGGAGGTGATCCTGCCCCTCTACTCTGCTCTCCTGGGACCTCACTTGGAGTATTGTGTGCAGTTCTGGTGTCTTCAACATAAAAAGGACATGGAACTTTTGGAACAAGTCCAGAAGAGGGCCATGAGGATGATCAGGGGACTGGAGCACCCCCCCTATGAAGACAGGCTGAGAAAGTTTGGGCTGTTCAGCCTGGAGAAGAGAAGGCTGCGTGGAGACCTCATAGCAGCCTTCCAGTATCTGAGGGGGTCCTATAAGGATGCTGGGGAGGGACTCTTCATTAGGGACTGTAGTGATAGGACAAGGGGTAACGGGTTTAAACTTCAACAGCAGAAGTTCATGTTGGCTATAAGAAAGAAGTTCTTTATCGTGAGGGTGGTGAGGCACTGGAACAGGTTGCCTAAAAGTGGTAAATGCTTCAGTAGTGTTCAAGGCCAGGTTGGACATAGCCTTGGGTGACATGGTTTAGTGTGAGGTGTCCCTGCCCACGGCAGGGGGGTTGGAACCTTAAGGATCTTAAGGTCCTTTCCAACCCTAACTGTTCTATGATTCTTTGACTCTATAAAGACCATTCTAAGGTCTAGTACATGAAGGACACATGGCCATTAAAAAGACAAGCACACAAAAAAAAGAATCAAAAGAAGAAAAACTGTCAGGGAACTGTTTGGGGCACAAGGCAGAGGGGAATTGTACATGCACAATTGTTTCAATAGATTGAGAATAAATCAGATCTTTTGTGCACATGTAACTCTTTTGAGCCTATTCAGTCAGATACATCAATGCATTTAAGACAATGTAAATACAGAACAGCCAGTATCCATATATGCAACTGGGCTGCAATAAGTCCAGTTTACCTGGAATGTGTTGGAGCTGATATTCACATTATCTGTCTAGTGAAAACTGTACAGCAAATCTTCCACAAATTTTGTCAAAACTGCTACTACTACCCTAGCACAATAACAGTCCCTAGTAGCAAACAAACCTGCAGAAGTTCCCCACTGGAGTATGGCTTAGTGAGAGTGTCTAGAAATATCTAATACTTTGCAAATAAATAAATAAATAAATAAATTGGAAGTTTGTGCTACTTCTTCCTGCATACACATACTATTTATGTCTTCTTCAATAATATGAAAGGCTTCTGTGTTTTCCATGCAACAAAACCAGATGTTTTCTGACTTCTTAATAAATAACAACCCATTAAGAAAAAAAACTTGCAATTGCATTTTTTGCCTTTGTAGCCCATTAACTGTAATAGCTTTTAATGTACTTCAAGCATTCTTGAGCCTCTTGGTCTGAGTGAAAAGACACACCAACAACCAGAGTGCCAAAAGGTTATATTGGTGATACCAGCTTTGTTGAGCCTTTCATTTACTGGATCTTTATATTATCTGTCACAAATTTGTTACAAATTTGACTACTATCTGTTTAGGGTTTAAGAAGTATTTAAAGCTCAAATCACGACCACTTTCACAATGTACTAGATGATGTATAAATTCATAGCCTGAACCCAGTATCTTAAGGAATTACCAACTAAAACAATCCCTTTGTGTATATCTGTATAAAAAAATTAAAACTAACAGATAAAAGTATGTTTACACATTTTACACTTGCAGCCCAGAAAGCCAGCCATATCCTGGACTGCATCAAAAGCAGTGTGACCAGCAGGTCGAAGGAGGTGATCCTGCCCCTTTACTCTGCTCTCCTGAGATCTCACCTGGAGTATTGTGTGCAGTTCTGGTGTCCTCAACATAAAAAGGACATGGAACTGTTGGAACAAGTCCAGAGAAGGGCCATGAGGATGATCAGGGGACTGGAGCACCTCCTGTATGAAGACAGGCTGAGGAAGTTGGACTGTTCAGCCTGGAGAAGAGAAGGCTGCGTGGAGACCTCATAGCAGCCTTCCAGTATCTGAAGGGGACCTATAAGGGTGCCAGAGAGGGACTCTTCATTAAGGACTGTAGTGACAGGACAAGGGGTAATGTGTTCAAACTTCAACAGGGGAAGTTTAGATTGGATATAAGGAAGAAGTTCTTTACTGTGAGGGTGTTGAGGCACTGGAACAGGTTGCCCAAAAAATGTTCCATCCCTGGAAGCGTTCAAGGCCAGGCTGGACAGAGCCGTGGGCGACATGGTCTGGTGCGAGGCATTCCTACTGCTCATGGCAGGGGGGTTAGAACTAGATGATTTTAAGGTCCTTTTACAACCCTAACCATTCTATGATTCTATGATTCCAAGGTGAATAAGCATGCTTGATATATATTTACACTATCTATATATTATAAAGGAATTTACTGCTCATAATACACAGTGAATATCTGACTATATAGAATGACATATTATTAGTTCCCAGCTTGATGCATGACTGCTAACAGTAAAATAAAATTCTAATTTTGGAATATTTAAATTATTTTCCACTTTGCACTAAGTATATTTTTGAATTTTAATATTCTATTTTATAAGAGATTAGCTAGAGATCTCAGATTGCTCACGTCTCTACAGGGGAACATAAAATAAAAACAGAGGGAAAGACTGGGACTCTTTAATATGAGGACTTGGTAAAGTTAGACCTTAATCGCTGCTATCATAGTAGTCAAGGAGCAGTTATTGTTGACTATGTGAAAATAACTTAAGAAATTTCCATTAATATTATAGTTTAAAAGCTCTTCTGAAAGAAATAGTTTAGCTTCCTTTGTGACCATGGTGAATATTTTATATTTTGTTGTAGAAAACAGCATGCATATTTTCAACAAGAGAGTGTCCTTCTCATAACACCTCAAATAACATGTTCAATTTAAAATGTAAGCATGACATTCAGGCTTCATTTGCTGTTGGTGTCAATCTAAAAAAATATAAATTGATGCAGACAGAAAATTCTAATCTGATGCTCTAG
Source organism: Pezoporus flaviventris (assembly GCF_033815535.1). Lineage (NCBI taxonomy): Eukaryota > Metazoa > Chordata > Aves > Psittaciformes > Psittacidae > Pezoporus > Pezoporus flaviventris. Next base: position 11,292,522 of record NW_026892551.1, on the reverse strand, counting down.
GGCCAGATCCAATAAAACAAGCATCTAAATTTGGTATTAAAGCAACTGTTTGTCATCCTCCCCTCCCCCCCCCTCCCCCCCCCCCGCCAAGGGAATCTTGGGGTGCAGTGAGCTGGGTCTTACATCCTTACAGTGTTTAGGGTAGAGATGCTAGGCAGGCATCAGTTACCCTAACCAGGTGCTGCAAACTGGGATCTAATGAAGTTAAAAAGTAGGACTATAGTCTGCCTAAAGTCAACAGAAAATCATATGCTTCTACCAGGAGCCAGTAAATAGAGAAACTCTGGCAATAGGACCATGCTATAAATTCCATCTTGCAGCCCCAACATGGCCAGAGTCTGGGTCATAAGGGCAAAAGTATATTGGTAAAATATACTTCCCTCTTTTACATAAAGGACAGCGATTAAGGATACTGCTCAGAAAATCTGTTACAGGTTCAGTTCTTTCTTTGGTCTACAAGGAATTAGGGGTGTGTGTTTAAGTCATTTTTTTTTTAAGCACTTCAGATCAATGAGCAAAAAGAGGATCAGGATTCAGCTGTCTAGTCTTTAGGTTCTCTGCTAGTTCCTCTATTCTATGCTATTTCCGCACTTAACAGCATCACTGAATAGCTGAATGAGTATTTAGTCCCATAACCATCAAAACCACAATTTTTGCACAGACTGCAGGACCTCCGATAACAGATGAGCAGGATAAGTGATAAAATATACCCTGCCAAAACTGAGGGACTATCTAAAGCAAACTCTTAGAGTCACAAAAAAGACCTGAAAAGACTCAGAGCCTTATTTTTAATTTAATTAAAAAAAAAAAAAATGGATCTTTTCTAATACTACTCCTATACTTCACAAAAGTCCTTCTTGCGAAATCTGACCTAATAAAACCAAATGCGCATCATCAAACAGTCCATAATTACAGGTTACAAAATCAGATACTCGGTTTTGATGATGGCTGTTAAGTACTTGAACTAGTATCATACACTTGAACTTACCCTGTTCTTCCCAGGATCATTTGCAGTTCTACAGCCTCCTTTCAGTAAAATTCGAAAATCTGCTATGCTTTAATAAGGAAAAAATCCTGGAAATCTAGGGTAATTGACTTTTCTGGTCATACAGGTAATGACATTTTAAGTTACGCACGAACTATCGGGCAGACATGCTCTGCACTGTCTCCTGTAGTCCTCCCTAGTCCACATTAGAAACGTGGCTGGACCACAGCATAACTCTTAGCAAAGGTAAGTTTTCTCCTCATGGAACCCAGGGAGTGGGTGGAACTTCAAATGTGTACATTTGGTCTTTCCCCATCATAAGATTAGGCTGAGTTCAGCCTGGAGAAGAGAAGGCTGCGGGGAGACCTCATAGCAGCCTTCCAGTACCTGAAGGGGGCCTCTAGGGATGCTGGGGAGGGACTCCTCATTAGAGATTGTAGTGATAGGACAAGGGGTAACGAGTTAAAACTTAAACAGGGGAAGTTTAGGTTAGATATAAGGAGGAAATTCTTTCCTGTTAGGGTGGTGAGGCACTGGAATAGGTTGCCCAGGGAGGTTGTGAATGCTCCATCCCTGGCAGTGTTCAAGACCAGCTTGGACGAGGCCTTGGGTTATATGGTTTAGTGTGAGGTGTCCCTTCCCATGGCAGGGGGGTTGGAACTAGATGATCTTAAGGTCCTTTCCAACCCTAACTATTCTATGATTCTATAATTCTATGAAGCTAGGACATGGCCAAGTTGCACATCTGGAGTCAGCAGCTAGAAAATGTTCACAAAACTTATGGGTTACACAATGGTCTTTGATAACAGAAACTCTTCCTGGTTTCCTGCAACAAATATTGACCTAAAGCCTGATACAAACTCTCCAGTTTTAATAGACAGTGAATCAGACCCATAATCAGACCTAATGCGATTCTTGGTGGCATAAATGACAACATGACTCCAATGGAAGGTGGGGTCACTCAAGACTGCGCACACCAGAACCTGAGAACAGATTTTGAGGACAGTCTAAAGGCAAATTTAAGAAAATAAACAAAACTAGACAAGAGATTACTGATAGCTTAAATTCCTCTTTGCCACTAATAATAATTCTGACTGAATTTTGAATAAAATGCATGTGATATCTGAAACCCTGAATGCCCTCAAACTGTTACTCAGTTTGCAAGTGCCAACAAACTGTTTCTAAATATATTACATTATGTTGCATGGACTGGGTAAATTAGCTTCTTTGGTTTATGTTTATAACAGTAAAATGTTATTTTCTTTCCTGTTTCCAACTCACAGATCAGGTCAGAGAAATGATTCACCCCTCTGACATATGTTAAGTCTTTTCAAAATTTAGTATGTTGATCAGTTGCCTCTGATATAACTTTGTTCCTCCTTTAAATTCTCTGTTAGCTGTAAAAAAATTGTTCCCTGATTTCAGATTAGTTGAAAGATTTTTTGTCTTTTCAGTTTTTTTAATGGAAAACGAGACAAGAAAAGAAAAAACAGGGCCTTCTTTAGCAGGCAGGATTTCCCAGGTTCAATTAAAAGCCATATAGTTGCAGCTAATAGATTTCTGGCAACAAAAGTGGCTTAGAAGAAAACACAATAATGTTTAAATGCTTCATGATACTGAATTAGAACTCCTGTTTTCCTCTTTTTCTTCTGAATCAGATGGTGAAGGTGATCATGTTTCAAAAACAAGAGTACCAACTCCTGTATATGTGTGTTTGCATTTATAAATATGGTTTCATTCCAAATGATTTGCAGTGGTAAGCAAGAGTTTGGAAATCTGACTGCAAGCTCACAGTGACAGAAGTAGGTAATTACTATCTCCACAACTATCTGTAAGCTAGATCACTTGTTTTAATACAGATTAGATAAGTATTAAAGTTACAAGATTGGTATGAGAGACATGATAAATGTAGTCATGACAGAAAACAATTTTTAATTTAGTATACCCTATCAATCTAGATAGCCCATGAATATTTACCATTAATTCAGTAGGCTAGAGCAGAAGGGGGAAAAAAGAACAAAAAATAGGTTTGACCTAAACAAGGACTGAAGAAAAAAGAATTCTCAGCAGTTTTATTGAGAACAGATCTTGTAAAAACGTGAATTGGCAACAAACTGGAAAATACATTTGGGTTACCATCAGAAATAAGCCTTAAAAAAAAATTGAATGACATGCATAAATAGAAGCAATTCTTAATATGTACTTCTCTTTGCAGGATTTACCAGTCTGATTACACTTAAATGAGTAACTTCAAAGGCTGAAATAAAATCATTTATGGAAATTCAAAACAAACCTATTTGATCACATCATACTTCACAGCAGGGATACAATTTGCAGGGGCTGAGTGAGGGCATAGTATAAGCTAAAATAGGTTGTGTGTGCAGTGAACCAAACTAAATGGTTTATAGAAAAGAAATGTTGTTTCCATTAATTTTTCTAGTAATCCTATTAAAAATGCCACCTGTCCAGAATAGAATTGTCCAGATTTTAATTCTTTTTCATATCTCAAGTGTTCAAACACAAGGCAGAGAAGGTATCATAGCTATAAAAATATAGCCCAAAATGTCTTTTTTTTCTGAAATCCTTATTACTGCAGCAGTTTCCCCAGCTCTGTTTCTATGCCTATTATACCTTTTTATTTTTTCTCTTGTGCTTAAAGAACTGATTTTTCTGAAAAGCCGAAAGAATATTTTTTCAATGGATATGTCATATTTCTAACTTCTCTTTCACTAAAACACTTTTAGTCTGTAACTCACATATAAGCAAATGTAACATCAATTTACCTTTTAAAATTCCACCACTGCACCTCCAAAATCCCCTGTAACAACCCTGAAGAGAAACTTAACTTTGAATACCAACAGAGATGAAATGGTGTCATAATCAGCATAAGTGCATGTGGACTATTCACCTAGATCAAACACTTTGGTCATATACTCAATTAAATTTAAATCCCATTATATAATGTGTAGCAGCCTCATTTTATGCAATTGCCTAATTTAATGGCTTGGTATTAGCCTTTTTCCTTTTTGCACACATGGACTAATTTTCACGGTGCTCAGTCCCTTTGCGAAGTAGGTCATTAAAGTCAACTGGACGGCGACAGAAACTTAATACCTAAACAGTGTTGTAGAAGGGTCAACAACACAACAGTAAGGTAAAACTATTTTTCACTCATCCTTCTTTGCAATATTTATGAAAATCCTCCTCATTTAAATATTGTTTATTAATCTCAAGGACCACAAAGTAGAAGAATCAAGGAAGCTATCATTCTGTTATAATTTAACTTGTGAAGCAAAAAGCAAACAAGCGAAAGATCTCAATTAGAAGAATAAAAATCACAATTATAATACTATTTAGCTGTTGGGACAATACTTGTTTTACACTGAAACAGTAGAATAATGATACTCATATTACCTTTCTCAATGTGTATTCTTTTTGTCTCATGTCCCACATCATGACCAGCCAGATCACCCTCCTTAGGTCCAGGCAGGACATTAGGTGACAAACCCATCAGCATTTGGTTCATAGATAGCCCGTTCTGATGGACAGCTGCTAGACACAAGCACAGGCAGAAAGAAAATCAGCTGTTATATTAACAATACACTTTTGTACTTATTTTATATAGTTTTCTTCTTAACTATGCATGAATTCTAACCACAAAGTTACTTCATTTGTGCTATCAGTATCTATAGTGCAAGACAGTTTCTTCCTGTTACTTCTAATTCAAAACAATTAATTTTAAAAAAGAAGAGTTCAGTATCTTTGGACAAAGTTGGATACTTAAAAGTATTTTCTTGTTTATTTAACAAGAACTGACATGCAAAACGAAGCAAGCCCCAAAGGCACAGAAGGTTCTGAGGTAGTTACTTTAGTTAGTTAGCTGTAAAAAAAATTTTGTATATCAGTATTCCCAATATGCAGTTCCTAACTTCCCTAAATAAAGCATTTTGGCCTTCCAGGTGATAAACATGTTTTCAAAATCCACTGTGCAACAGTAGGATTGTTTATTTGCTCATCAGACAGCATGACAAGCTCTTTCCAACAGTTCTCAAACAGACCTTCATGACTCTCAAAACACACCTCAGAAACGCATACAGGGTGGTTTATATCCCTATGCTTTTATCCTGAAAAACTGTATTTGCAAGAGCTTTATGCTATTTTTAATAAAGCATTTCTTTATATACAACCCTTATTTCTGTAGCCTACATCTTACTCTTGCTGGCACCACAAAAGCAGATGTACTTAAGTTGTGATGTTAACAATCAGATAAGAGAGAAAAAGAGATGTTTTATAAATAAGTAAGTTACTGAAATGATCCAGTATTTAAGGAACTCTGTCATGATCACACTGGAATAAGCTATGTGCAAAGGTCCCACTCCTCTCTGCTGGTAAGTAAGCAGAGTAAGCTGAATTTGTTTACAAAAAGAAGGTGTCATTCATTAGGAAAACCAGTAAGTATCTCTCTATTTAACTTTTTTTTTTTTTTAACAGAACAATAGAAAATGTCTGCATTGTTTTGTTTTGTTTGGTTTGGGTTTTTTTAGTAAAATAATCAATTTAGAAAAAAAAAAACCCAAAAAACTTAAACTACAAATCCAGGTTTATAAGATTTTTTTCCACAGCTTTCCTTACAAACTCTGTGGTAGGTTGACCCTGGCTGGATATCAGGTACCCACCAAAGCATCTACTGCTTCCCTCCCCAAGAAAGAGAAAATATATAAAAAATATAAGGCTCTTGGGTCAAGCCTAGGGAAATAGTTAGGTCACAATATATGGAATGCCAGTTTAATCTGCAATCTGAATCGTCCAAGTGATAAGAAAACAGAATTTTCAGCTTGTCATGGTCAGGCCTCATTTCTTTTCTTTGGTAAGTCATTTTTCATTACATAGCAATGAAAGATCTTTCATCAGAAGGTCAATGAAGAGTCAGCTTCCTAAGTCTGCAGAGAGCCTGAAAGGGGGCAGTCTAAAAGATGCATGTGCTGCTTTCTGATCAACATGACTATGTATTTCATATAGGTTTTTCCTTCTATCTGCATGCCACATCCTCTAGCTTCACCTACTAACAAATTCCACTCTGGGAAGATGCCCTGAAAGCACAAAAACCTGCAATGGAGCAATAATAAAAGGAATGGACAAGCACAATATGAATTTAAGTAAATATCCATAAAATGTGTATACAACCTTGATTTCCAGCCTTTTGCACTGGAATATCATAGAACTCAGGGCTTTTGCCACTTAATTTACATCCTGTACTTGGAGCCTTGATAAAAATGGCATCACTCTGAGACACTATGGTTTAATTTCACTCCATCCCTTGTGAGCTATGAGGTGACAATACTCTCTGTATCATATTTCTCGCCATTCCAAATTTTTATATGAAAAAAAATTAGGAAGTACACACATTTTTTTATTGATTTAACCTATTTTTTCTCTTTACCAAGCAATTCTACCATGTAAAATGTTGCTTATGAAGTCAGATTCAATTTAGAAATCAAACCAGAGTAACCAGAATAAATAAAACTCAATTTCTTTAAAAAATGTTTACACTATATGTTCAGTTCTAAAACTAATCTAGCAAATTGCTTCTCAGCTGCAATTCTGTATATCATAGCTCATATCTTTATGCTTAATATGACATGATGGCAGTTTATACCGGTACCCGTTAACGTAGCATCAGATACTATGATACTGTAAACTGGGGAACATAATGTTGGGAGATAGTTATTGCAGCTGAACTTCGGAACATGACACATTTGAGATCTATTTAAGACGAGGGCATTTTGATTAGAAAAACCAGCTGCACCTAATCAAATTTGAAGTGGTGACAAGGAGAAGAATGTGACCTACGGATTCTGTCTGAAGAGCTCTCAGTCCGTGCAGGAGAGCTGGACACACTGCTGCTTCGATGAGAAGATGGATGGCTGCCAGGTCTTCGGCCCTCTTCAAGAGAAGGAGCAGGAGAAGGGCTATCTGGAACACGTTCCTAGACCCCACAAAAAATTATTTACAGAAAAAAAATGAATGTTAAAATAAAATTCTGTTTCCACTTCATTAAAATTTACCTTCCTTCTAAATGACAACCTATTCCTTCCACTGTGAGGTGTCCAGGATTTGCAGGGTATTCTCAAAGCCAACTTTGCAATTTTAGGATGCAATGTCAGCACTTCTCATCCTGTCAGGCTTTTAAACTGATTTCTGAACTACTTATAAAAATAAGGGATTTGTTTTGCCGTTTTTTTCTTCTTCTCCCCCTCCCCCCCCCCCCCCTTTTATCAGCATGCTTTTGAATTGGAAGAATACATTTTGGTTTATAGACTTTAGCCTAATTTTTGTAAATAAATAAAGATCAGATGCTGCTGCATCTCTTACAGTTTATGCTGAATTTTACTCCATATTTTAATTTCAAAGGGACTTCTTGAGCAACTATATCTTATGGAATTGCTATGGATCATAAAGAAAATATAATCTCCCTAAACTATACCAGTAACTGATGGAAATCCAAATATCTGCTTATACCATGAAGAACAAACCTGGAATTAACCACATTTTTTGTAACAGCGTGGCCGTATCACTGGCCATATCACTATTTCAAAATGGGGAAGAAACACCCATTCATGATTTTCTCCCCAGGAAAATGATTGGCATGGTAGCCAGGAGGAGCTATGATGCACTTCGAGATGTTCTTTGATTCTAAACATTAGAGCATGAGGACTGTGACGGTTTGAACTGCACTTCTGTTATGTGAGAACCATCGGTATGTAGCAGATAGAAATATCAGACATTTACACAGACCTTTGACAGAAACAATAAAGAAAGGGAGATGAGCTCAGAACAGTCCTTTCTATAGAATTCTCTGTCTTTCCCTGCAGTTTCCTTTTTATTGCTAATAGCTCCCAAAACTCCATATCATTGCTAAAATATGTGTATATGTGTGAGTTAGGTAGGTTTGGTTGAACAGTGATAAAACTAAATAATGCCTACAATAGAAATCTACTGGAGGGTCTAAAAATGTTAAACTAGGATTTTTTTTTTTGCTTTTGTTGTTTCCTTTTTTTTTTCTGTTGATAACTGGAATACTGAATCCTAATTAAAAAAAAAAAAAATCCCAAAAGAAAACAAAAAAAAACCCAACAAACCAAACCCCCAAACAACCCAAACCAAAATCAACAAACAAGCCAACAACTTGTATACACTAAACCCACTGAAAGCTTTCAGTAATGAAAAAATACTGAAAGTTTGTGTTCATACATAATAGTATATGTTCAATAACACATATGAAACCTTGGTGCTGCAAATGCCTAAAAATTTTCCTGAAAACAGCATCACATTCCTTACACAGCAAATTGTTTTTGCAGCAGTCATTATTTTTCATTCACAGTAGCTAGACGAATATTTATTTCTCTGAATGCATTCTATGAAACTTACCAATATGACCGTCTATAGTAACCAATAAATTTGTTCCAGGTAAGCTTCATAATAAATATTTGCTAAACTTGAGATTTGGATTGCAAATGGATTCTGTGGGTCTATTGGTGGAGTGGGAGCAGACTTTCCAGAGCAATGTTTCAGGACATTTGAGTGGATACCACTCTAATAGTTGCAGGGGTTTTAAGTCAAAAACATTGATGAGGATAGTTTAACTGCATCATAGCCCTAGGCTTATTATGACTTTGATTGTGTTTATATGTCCATAAACTGGGTGTTCAAGAGGAGGATTATAATGCAGATGCTTTCAGAATGTAGAAGGTTTATTTCTTTAGATTTAGGAGGATTTAAACAGCACAGCATACAGATTTGGTATAAATTGGAACATAGCATGTTTAATCATTCATTTAATACATAATTTCACTGTTTGGCATACAATGTATTGCTCTTAGAAGGGTTTCATTAAAATGAAATCCAGTGAACATATAAGATTTGAATACAGAGCTGCAGAGTCAATTAATTTATTTAAACAGCTTAATTTGTTTATCCTATTTACTTATGTGTGCTTTTACAGCACATATTATGAGATGGATAGAGCAAAAGGAATGCACAGGACAACAAAATATAATTACTGCGCAAAGAAAATAAATAAAAAGGGGTTTTAATATATAATATGACATAGCAGACAAACTTGATGAAAAACTATATATACTGGCTTTATCAATTCATTTGTAAAATACCCCTTAACTCCAACAAAACATGGAATTGAACTATGCAGGAATTGAGAATAAATTAATTTACGAGTTTAACTCATCTTTTTATATCCTTGCTTCATAACTCCACAATCAATAATATTAGTCTATAGGAATTTTTTGTCTTTATCAAAACTAGATGCAATAATAAATGGAAGTGCTACTAAAAATTAAGTGAAATACTCTGTAGCTTTAAAAAGTCATCATGATAAACTAATGAAGCTGGAATATCAATATAAGCTGCCTTTCTTACTAGAGATTTTGTGTAGAAAAGATGGATTTTGTTTGTGGTACAATATTACCATCACATTTGGACTTAATTTCAAAATTTTCAAAAAAGGAAATGTGTGAAATTGTGATCAATAAAGAAGTCAGATAATAAGAGCTATTTTATAACTTCTGCAAAAATGCAGCTTTAATACAAGTAAGTCTACATGACACAGCAAAGAAAGACTTTACTGCATTATAATGCTGACAACAGTAATCACCTAGGATACTGTCCACTGTCCAGTATTTTTCCTAACATTTGTCTAGTCCCAGGACAAACTTGATTCCACTTAATTAAAGATATCTCTAGAGAATCTGGTGTTAGCTTGCACTGGAGTCTCACTGCACTAATTTGTGCTGTAGGCTCATTGTCTCTCAACACAGAAGTAAAAAGAGAGAGATATAAAATCTGAGTGACTTTGCTTTGCTAAAATTAAGCATGAGGAGGAAACTGTGCAGGGTTCAATCTGAAATCAACACATATGAATGGCAGTATCTAAATGCAGTTTTGAAACATGAGCTAGAGATGAAATTTCAGAGACACCTGTATGAAGGATGCTACATGAGGGGGCCAATACTGAAGGTAAGTTCTCTCCCATTTCAGTAAGCTGAGATAAAGACAATAAAGCCAATGTTGCCTTCCCCAAAACCAGATACTTACAGCTCAAGTTAGGAGCTCACATTTGAGCCATCTGAGCCACATTTGAGATGTCCATACCAAGCTGACAGACAGGACCCACAAAAGACGTGCTGCCTTCTGGAGAGGCAGCAGGATGCCAAAAACACCATCCTTGCACTTACTGGTTGATGAGCTGAATAGCTCCCAAAACTCTATTGCCAATATTTAAGAGAAAGCAAGAAACACAGAATTATTTATTGCTTGTAAAACATAACTCCCACTAGCTACCTTTTTTCACAATTTTTTTCTTCCCTATTTGTTTCTACATGCACTCACAAGTAAAAAGTAGTGTGAACAATTTTAGCCATTTAACATATGGTTGACCAACTTTCAAAATTGGTAAGACTCACAATTAGGAATCAGGACTGAAGCCTTTATTAAGCAATGGACAACACATTCTCAAGGGCCAAATTTAAAGCACTCCTTATCTTGCTGCTCTTTACAACCAGATCCGAATCATGAATCCTAAGCATTTAAGGATCTGACATTTAATTCCTCCAAAAATGTTCCTACAATATATGAAACTTTCACTCTAAGGAGCTGCAATGCCCTTTCCCATACTCTTACTTCACTGACATTACATGTTACACACCTTCAATATCAAGTCCATTTCATAAATAACAGGATTTTTCCCTTGACACCGGGCATTTTTTATTACTACTATCTTGCAAAGAACAGGTAAAAGATTTGAACTATTAAAGATTTTAACTTATGAGATTGAAGTTGTCTCTAGAATTAGCAACCACTCCAATTTAGTTTGAGAATATCTGATATCATTCACAACATAACACTGTCTTAGCCCCTCCAAGTAAAATGGAAGTATGTATTTCTACATCTTTCAAATAGCTATTTGGAAAAATTCAAAGACAAACTCTAAGATCTCATTCCAAAAGTCCCTTTTAAGTAACTTCCTACTAAGATTTATCTTCATATATTAGTAATGGTATCCAAAAGCCCATAAATACTTTCATCCCTACATCATATATGCCTTTTTCTTCTTACCAGGTCACAAAGGTAGTTATCCAATATTACTGGAGGGGGGGGGGGGGCTCCTTTTTTTCAGCTCCAGCAAAATATTTTCATTGTTTGAAAAATGCATTACCAAAAGTCCTCCTCAAAAATATATGAAAACATGAAGTTGATGGAGTACAACTGTTGGTCCCTGTATCACTATTGAAAGAAGACATTTCAGATAATATCTGTAGGATTGATCCTTCTGCTCCTAAGAAGACAGACAAGGCAGTGATATCTCTTAGGTTCTCTCTACCTTCATGTCTCAGCTTTCTCCTTTGTTCTAGTTTCTCTGTAAGACTCATCTCTTGGGCTTAGTCATCCTTTAATTTTAGTCATGGACTGAGCTCTAGACATTCAACTAAATATAGCTCTAGAGGTATATTGCCTTTAAAACTATTTGGCTGTCTTCATGCTCTTCTGTACTTAACAAACTCCTTCAAGGACATTTGTGCTTCAACTCGCTGGAGGATAAAATAACTTATTAACAGCACTATACTTTTCAACAGTATAGGTAACTTCATACTGGGGAAAGAACAGATGACATACTGTTTCATACACTATTAATTAGGAAAAAAAAGTAAAAAGTGTTTAATCAGAAAGAGATTTATAATATTCTGACCTTTCTAGGAAGGCACCTGGCTCCCAAGCCTTTTTGTAGTAAAATTATAATAACCTCTTTCACAATGACGAAAACACAGGCTTTTTACTCTTCAATTCCTTACTGACCTATTTTGCACTTCTGTGAGAAGTATTCCAGGAATGGCTTTCTTGTAGAATGGCACACTTATTTGACATTATATTATCTGAATGAGTGAAAGACTTGAATTACACGCGTATCTTTGGTATTCCCTCCAATAGGGTATTTTGCTTTTACAGTTTCCTTTTTCTTTCAGCTTTAGTCTACAACACTGTAAGACTCCAAATTAATGTTTAGTCCTAATATTTACAAGCTATTTTGGACATACTCCTTTTTTTTGCGTGTATCCTTTCAACTGAATTAATAAATTATATTTTGTCTTCTAAGTGAATATTTGATATAACAAACAAAATAACTCTTCAAAGGTATACAAAAAAACCTACAAACCCCATGCAATATGTAAACATACAGACATGCAAAAAACCTCTCCAAATTGAATTAGCAATTTCATAGTGACAAGTTGGACAGACTTTTCCTGCAGTTTTCTGCTTTTTGTCTCCTCCTTTGAAAATTTAGTCTTACTTGAAGAACAACTATTCAAGCTTAAGAAGCACCACTAGGAATTAACCCCTCAGAGCGAATCCAAACTGTACATTCAGCCAAACAACAAGAATTCATCTGAATGCATGCCACTATCAGTACTAAAAATGCCTACATCTGAGCTAGTCACCCCAGGCTCATTTTTTACCAGCACATTTACATTTCCAAGGTACAACTCACCTAATTCTAAAGTAGCTATCTAAAATATGTCCAATGAATTACGCCCTAGAAGACAGCAAAATGAATCCCATCCCTTGTACCTGGCCTCATGGCCATTTGGCATCAAATTAATCTTACACCACGTTCATAGTTCGCTGTTACACATGTGAATTTGAAAACTGTCAAACAGAAAAAAATTGTATTACCTTCTCTATGTCAGGTGCTATCTTTAGATATCTATTTCACATGATCCAAATTCATGTGAGCATACGGCTGCTATTAGGTTCGAACTGCACCTCAGAAACATGCATGTTAAAACAAATACTAGGATTCCATGTTTTTAAGAAAAATACATTATTTTAAATCACAAACTCCCAGACATACAGTTACAGTCCTCTAAGCCAATTCTAAAAAAAAACCCAAGAAACTTGTATTAGAAGTTAAAATAAATAATTTTGATTGTATAAACATAACTATAGCATAAGTTGTGGTCAATGGCTCAATGTCCGGCTGGAGACCAGTAATGAGTGATGTCCCTCAGGGATCGGTATTGGGACTGGTCTTGTTCAACATCTTTTGCCAGTGACATGGACAGTGGGATTGAGTGTGCCCTCAGCAAATTTGTCGATGGCACCAAGCTGTGTGGTTTGGTTGATACGCTGGAGTGAAGGAATGCCATCCAGAGGGACCTTGACATGCTTGTGAGGTGGGCTGATGCCAACCCCATGAAGTTTAACCATGATAACTGCAATGCCCTACACCTGGATAGGAGCAATCCCAGGCACAGCTGCAGGTTGCGCAAAGAAGAGATTCAGAGCAGCCCTATGGAGAAGGACTTGGGGGTGTTGGTTGATGAGAAAATGAACATGAGCCGGCTTCAGTGTGCACTTGCAGCCCAGAAAGCCAACCGTATCCTGGGCTGCATCCAAGGGAGCGTGACCAACAGGTTGAAGGAGGTGATCCTGCCCCTCTACTCTGCTCTTATGAGACCTTACCTGGAGTATTGTGTGCAGTTCTGGTGTCCTCAACATAAAAAGGACATGGAAATGTTGGAACAAGTCCAGAGAAGGGCTACGAGGATGATCAGGGGACTGGAGCACCTCCTGTATGAAGATTGGCTGAGAAAGTTTGGGCTGTTCAGCCTGGAGAAGAGAAGGCTGCGTGGAGACCTCATAGCAGGCTTCCAGTATCTGAAGGGGGCCTATAGGGATACTGGAGAGGGACTCTTCATTAGGGCCTGTAGTGATAGGACAAGGGGTAACGGGTTTAAACTTCAACAGGGGAAGTTTAGATTGGATTTAAGGAGAAAATTCTTTATGTTAAGTGTGGTGAGGCACGGAATGGGCTGCCCAGGGAAGCTGTGAATGCTCCATCCCTGGACGTGTTCAAGGCGAGGCTGGCCAGAGCCTTGGGTGAGATGGTTTAGTGTGAGGTGTCCCTTCCCATGGCAGGGGGGTTGGAATTTGATGATCTTAAGGTCATTTCCAGCCATAACTATTCTATGATTCCATGATTCTAAGTAATTTATAAGCTGGGCCAGGTTGGATGGAGTCTTGGGTGACATGGTTTAGTGTGTGGTGTCCCTGCCCATGGCAGGGGAGTTGGAACTAGGTGATCTTAAGGTTCTTTCCAACCCTAACTATTGTATGATTCTATGATTAAGCCAATATAAAGGAGTTCAGCTACACTTTGGCCTAAGATTGTCTCATGCTAAAGGAAGAATAAGAAGTAAGTATGCATATGCATATTTATATTAACATTTGTAATAAAAATGAAAAAGTTATTCTAACCTGCAGATTTCCTCTGCTATGTTCAAGCTCATACATATAGCTTTAAGATTCATATTTTCTGCTGTCATGATAAAAATAAAATGAAATATTAATTTGCTTTATAATATCCTTCAAACTTTGTATGTGTATCACAATTTTCACATTTGCTTTCCAATATGTAAAAGCAGATATTTTTAGGAGCTGACAGTCTTATTTTTATTCTAGAATATTTATTTTAATGACTTCTTACTATTTAAGTATTTTATATTGAGTTAAATTTCTCCTTATATGAAGAAAACTTAATTTTACTTTGTGTATCAGATAATGAGGACATGAAAGTAGCTTTATTTTTCAAGCATTTGTGCATAATATATTTTTCTTTGCAGTCAAGACAACCACTTTAAAGTAATGTCAAAATCTCTGTTTTGATTGAACAAATGTCTCTCGAAATAATAAGTTACCTGAAATGTCACACATTTTTCAGGTTAGGCATCTAAAAAGGGCGTTTCTGCTAATTTAGGGTAGAAATAATTTTGCTCTTATTTTCCTTCTGTAAAATGGGTATAGCATACTCAGCTTTATGAGAGTGGTACAAATATGTACCTACCACTTTTTGCATAATACTATGCCAGTAAGGCACAGAAGTTTCCATAGAAAACTTCTGCATTCAACACAGGATTCAGATCAGACAGGTTAAAGAAGACTGAGCCACACATTAACTTAAAAAACAAAACATACAACAAAAAAAAAAATCACTGAATGAGGTAGTGGTTCTGTGGGTAAATACAATATATGAGGGTGAAATTGAAATTACACTGTACTATGTACATGGAATGCTGTCACATTAAGGTTGTAGAGGCATTCTGGTTATTTCTTAATGTTAGTCTTACGTATTTTGAAATTCAGTGATGGGCCTTTAACATAGGCTTAGGATGTAATTTTACTCAATGCATGAAGACACTCATCAAACAATTTTACAGTAACATCTGATATACTGATAATCCTAGAAGTTTTCTCAAGTTGATAGTACAGGAAAATTCTACTTAAAAAAATTATCCTTAGAATTAAACCTGGCAAGAAGGGTCAAGGACAGCAAAAAGAGCTTTTTTAAATACATGGCAGACAAAACTAACACCAGAGGCAATGTAGGCCCACTGATGAACGGGATGGGTGCCCTGGTGACAGAAGATAAAGAGATGGCAGAGTTACTGAATGCCTTCTTTGTCTCTGTCTACTCTGCTGCGGGCAGTCCTGAAGAGCCCTGTACCCCTGAGACCTTAGATGAAGTCAGGTCGACGGAGCGGTTTGCCTTAGTCGATGAGGAATGGGTTAGAGACCAGTTGAGCAATCTGGACATCCATAAATCCATGGGTCCAGATGGGATGCACCCGCGGGTGCTGAGGGAACTGGCGGAAGTCATTGCTAGACCACTCTCCATCATCTTTACCAAGTCTTGGGAAACGGGAGAGGTGCCTGAGGACTGGAGGAAAGCAAATGTCACTCCAGTCTTCAAAAAGGGCAAGAAGGAGGACCCGGGTAACTACAGACCGGTCAGCCTCACCTCCATCCCTGGGAAAGTGATGGAACACCTTATCCTTGGTACCATCTTAAGGCATATCAAGGATAAGAAGGTTATGAGGGGCAGTCAACATGGCTTCACCAGGGGGAAATCATGTTTGACCAATCTCTTAGCCTTTTATGAGGAAATAACACGGTGGATGGATGATGGCAGAGCGGTGGATGTGGTCTACCTTGACTTCAGCAAAGCATTTGACACGGTCTCCCACAGCATCCTCACGGCTAAAATGAGGAAGTGTGGACTGGATGATCAGGTAGTGAGGTGGACTGCGAACTGGCTGAAGGAGAGAAGCCAGAGAGTTGTAGTCTATGGGGCTGAGTCTAGTTGGAGGCCTGTAACTAGTGGAGTGCCTCAAGGGTCAGTACTGGGACCGGTATTATTTAATATATTCATCAATGATTTAGATGAGGGAATTGAGTGTACTATCAGCAAGTTTGCTGATGACACTAAGCTGGGAGGAGTGGCTGATACGCCAGAAGGCTGTGCTGCCATCCAGCGAGACCTGGATAGGCTGGAGAGTTGGGCAGGGAGTAACTTGATGAAATATAACAAGGGAAAGTGTAGAGTCCTGCATCTGGGCAGGAACAACCCCAGGTTCCAGTATAGGTTGGGGAATGACCTGTTAGAGAGCAGTGTAGGGGAGAGGGACCTGGGGGTCCTAGTGGACGACAGGATGACCATGAGCCAACACTGTGCCCTTGTGGCTAAGAAGGCCAATGGCATCCTGGGGTGTATTAGAAGGGCGGTGGTTAGTAGGTCGAGAGAGGTCCTCCTTCCCCTCTACTCTGCCCTGGTGAGACCGCATCTGGAGTATTGTGTCCAGTTCTGGGCCCCTCAGTTCAAGAAGGACAGGGAGCTGCTGGAGAGAGTCCAGCGCAGGGCAACTAAGATGATTAAGGGAGTGGAGCATCTCCCTTATGAGGAAAGACTGAGGGAGCTGGGTCTCTATAGTTTGGAGAAGAGGAGACTGAGGGGTGACCTTATTAGTGTATATAAATATATAAAGGGGGAGTGTCACGAGGACGGAGCCAGGCTCTACTCAGTGGCAAACAATGATAGGACAAGGGGTAATGGGTACAAACTGGAACACAAGAGGTTCCACTTAAACTTGAGAAGAAACTTCTTCTCAGTGAGGGTGACGGAACACTGGAACAGGCTGCCCAGGGAGGTTGTGGAGTCTCCTTCCCTGGAGACATTCAAAACCCGCCTGGACGCATTCCTGTGTAACATTATCTAGGTGTTCCTGCTCCGGCAGGGGGATTGGACTAGATGATCTTTCGAGGTCCCTTCCAATCTCTAACATACTGTGATACTGTGATACTGTGATACTTCATTGATAATAGCGGCAAAGCAGAAGGATTTTCTCTCCAGGATGTCAAACTGTACTTTCAAGATGCTTCCTACTGGACTGCGTGCCAGAAAATTTTGAGAAATATTTTATACAAAAAAATATATTTGTATATATTTTATACAAAAAATGTTATAATTTCTGTAAGTTATCAGTAAACTCTCCTACACTGAAGTATCTTCTGATGGCCAGTATCTTTTGGTATTAGAAGTCTTCACTAAATATAAGGCTGCTCACACCAAAGTTACAGAAAACTTAAGCTGAAATTTCTGGAGTCCCTTTGCTGCCCAACTCCTCCATGGAATGAACTTGCCCATTTTCCTCTTTCAGTCTGTTTCCTTTCAGGTCCATTCTCTGAACTTGCTCACCAACACAAACATTGAAATGTAGTCTGGTCTGTCATTTCTGTATGGCACTATAATATTTATTCTTTTTGTCTATTAACTGGATGTTTTGGCAACAATTATAGGTGAAATTATAGGTGAATTATGGGAACGATAAATCCCATCAATAGAAACACACATTGCCAATGAAAAATGAAAAAGTGAATGAATGCTAAAATAAAAATTCTTGTCAGAATAGAACTATAAACTGAGTTAAAAAATAAAAAAGATCTGTCAGTAGCTACCTTGGTTAAATAAATTAATAGTTAATTTTGGTCTTATGCCAATATTTATCCTTGCATGGAGTTTACCACCTGCTTTGGGCTGCGTTCCCAAGCAGCCTGACTCCAGGAAGCCCAGGGCCTGGAGTGTCAGGGGCCCACTGCCCGCCTTGCACCGTCCGTGGGCTGCAGCCTTCGTCACAAGGCTTGAACTCTCTCAGTTCAAATTTCAGCTAATAGATAAGAGAAATATATATACACACATATATAAACAACTTGATAAACAAGTATAATGCAAGCAGCGCTGTGATATATTTAGAGAATTAGCAACATTTAGCCTCACAGATTTAATATGCAGTGGAAAACTACTGCGTCACTGGTCGCGTTTTCAGCTGGAGGTATTGGCTTCTTCTGCTTTACTCTTAATACTTCCTGTAAGTATTAATAGTATTATATGGATAAGGTGTAACTTTTTATTCTGGCACGCTGCTCTAACATTTTACAAAGTTGTTATTAATATGAGGTATGTCCTTCATATTTTCGTATTATCTTTCTGCTGTGTGAAAAAAGTGATGTAGTGAGACTGCTAACAAGATGAGCCTTTGAAACCATGGGCAGGTGATGAAAGCCACCTCATGTCTGAAGCATCCCCAGGTCACAGCTGTCACACTCACTGAAATTCATTGCTGTCACAATCTGCTGTCCCTGCTTGTTGTTGTTCTCCTCTTATTCATCGAACTCATATATCTAAACATTCTATTACAGAAAGACATCTAATGTTCATGTCATATTTGAAAGGGCACAACACTCTTCTGAAATATAATTCCAAAGATTTTAGAGCTCACAGTTCACTGTCAAATCTAAGATGTTGCTTTGTAAGGCTTCCCTTGTAATTTTTTCTTTGTCTCATCCCCTGAACACAGCAGGATAAAATGTTTGGTTAGTACATGATCTCAGCTTTATTCCAACTTCTTATCATGAAGAAATGAAATATTGCCCGGTAATAGAAAAGCATTTGAAGCTTTGTAAGTTTAAAGATAACAGCACTGTGAACTCGGTGAATTGGAAGGAAATGTCAGCAAGCCATCTACTGTGGCACTGTTCACAAAGGCAATTCTATTCAATGAGCCAGATTATTTATAATATGAAGATTCAGATTTTCTAAGACTTAATTTTGAGTTTTGTTACTTAATTAGATAAGGTTACTACTGATTTAATTTTCAAAGTAGGTATTTCTCAGATGTCTAATTTCAAGCAGAGTTTAAACTTGTAAAGATCTTGTACTCTAATTTCAAATCTACACTATAATTTCACTATGAACTCCTAGATGAGTGATTCACAGACTTTTCAAATCAACTTGTGGAAACATTATCACTGAGGAAAAACATGTCAGTAAAATTAGGGTTAAAAAAAGGAGCCATAAGATAAAGTAAAACAAAACCAAAAAGTCTAAAAATGGAGAAGTAAAATATAGGAAGAATTGATTCTAATAAAAAATGGTTTTGTGAAAGATAGCAACTGCGCTATTTATCCATTCCTGTAAAAATAAAGAAAAAAGGTTTGACCTTCTCACTTACATCTATTCTCTAAGATATTTATTCTGATTGTGATATAAGTTACTATTCATAAACTTTATAATGTCAGTGCAAGATTCAAAAAGCATGCTGATTAGAGTTTCCTACTCAACTACTCACTACATGTAATTCAAAAGACACTAAAACCACAGCCTCTGACTACACCTAGTGAAGAACAGGTAAATTGTCAGTGACATTATGTCTATGGCCATTGGACTAAATTTCCCTTGACAATGAACTCATGCTTTTATGTTCCTGGGGTTTATATTTCAATCCTGTTCAGTACTGACCCACTCTAAAGAAAGGTGTGTTGCCTACCAGAGGCTCAGATCAGGGATGTTGCAGAGAGGCTGCCTTGTCTAATAAGTCCCACTGACTATTACCCACTTCTAGTCATCCATGTGGGTGCTAGGGATATAGACAGCAGTAGCCTGGAGAACATAAAGAAGGACTACAGAACCCTGGGAGAGCTGGTTAGGGGCTCTGGAGTTCAGATAGTCTTTTCATCAATTCTCCAGGATACAGGGGAGGATCTTAAAAAGGCTAGGAGGATTGGCCAGGTTAATAAATGGTTAAAAGGGTGGTGCCATAGTCAGGGGTTTGGGTATCTAGAACATGGGACTCAGTTTGGGAGGCCAGGTCTAGTGGGGGCTGCTAGAGCTGGTGGTGTTTTGGTAGGAGGCTTGCCCAGGTCAAGGAGGCTTTAAACTAGAAGTGTTGGGGGAGGGGGGCAATCATTCCATCCCAACACACCCAGTCAGTTGCCAGCAGCTACAATAAATGCTCAGAGCAATGTAGAGATATCCCAGCTGCTCCAGCCAATGAGCCGGCTTCATTTGGAGCTCAGCTCAGATGCCTCTATACAAATGCCCATAGCATGGGGAACAAACAAGAGGAATTAGAGATGTGTGCACACCTATGGGGGTATGATATAATAGGCATCACAGAAACATGGTGGGATGGCTCCTGTGACTGGAGTGTTGGAATGGAAGGTTACAGGCTCTTTAGAAAAGACAGGCCTGGCAGGCGGGGAGGGGGAGTTGCCCTTTATGTTAGGGGTAGGCTGGAGAGTATGGAACTCTGGGGACAGGTGAGCAGTCCACAGAGAGTCTGTGGGTCAGGGTTAAATGGAGAACAGTGATGGGAGACATTACTGTGGAGATCTGTTACAGACTGTTTGATCAAGACGACTCTGTGGATGAAGTATTCAATAGACAGATAGTAAAAGCCTAATATTCACAGGCTCTTGTCCTCATGGGGGACTTCAACCACCCTGTTATCTGTTGGATCCATGGTACGGCCCCGCACAAGCAATCCAGGAGGTTCCTCAATTCTGTGGAAGACAACTTCCTCCTGCAAGTTACAGAGAAGTCAACAAGGAGAGGTGACATGCTTGACCTCATGCTCACCAACAGGGAAGGGCTCGCTGGAAATGTGACGCTCCAGGGCAGCCTTGGATGCATCAATCATGAGATGGTCAAATTTGAGATCCTCAGGACAGTGAGAAGAGCGTGCAGCAAGCTCACTGCCCTGGACTTCAAGAGAGCAGACTTTGGCCTCTTCAGGAACCTGCTTAGTGAGGTTCCATGGGATACAGCCCTAGAGGACAGGGGCTGTTGGTTGATATTCAAGGACCACCTACTGCAAGCTCAGGAGTGGTGCATCCCAACTAGAAGGAAGTGCAGCAGGAGGGCCAGGAGACCTCCTTGGATGGATAAGGAGATGCTGAGGAAAATTTGAAGGAAAGAAGAGGCTTATAAAAGGTGGAAGCAAGGACAGGCAGCCTGGCAAGAATACAGGGATGTTGTTCGGGAATCTAAGAATCAGGTTAGGAAAGCTAAGGCTCAGTTAGAATTAAACTCGGCTAGGGACGTTAAAGATATCAGGAAGGGATTCTATAGGTACATTGCAAATAAAAGACAGACTAGGGACAATGTGGGCCCTCTCTGGATGCTATTAGGAGAACTGGCTACTCTGGATCTGGAGAAGGCTGAGGTTCTTAATGACTTCTTTACCTCACTCTTCACTGGAAAATGCTCTGACCACACCATCCAAGTCTTGGAAAGCAGATGCAGGGAGTGTGAGAATGAAGACCTTGCACCCACTGTAGGAGAGGATCAGGTTCGAGACCATCTTAAGAACCTGAACATGCACAAGTCCATAGGTCCTGATGAAATCCACCCACGGGTCATAGAATCATGGAACCATGGAATAGTTGGGATAGGAAAGGACCTTAAGATCACCTAGTTCCAACCCCCCTGCCATGGGAAGGGACACCTCACACTAAACCATCTCACCCAAGGCTCTGGCCAACCTGGCCTTGAACACCACCAGCGATGGAGCATTCACAGCTCCCCTGGGCAACCCATTCCAGTGCCTCACCACCCTTACAGTAAAGAACTTCTTCCTTATATCCAATCTAAACTTCCCCTGTTGAAGTTTAAACCTGCTCTCCCTTGTCCTATCACTATAGTCCCTAATCTTGGAGCAGATTCTCCTGGAAGGCATGCTAAAGCACATGAAAAACAACAAGATGCTTGGTGACAGCCAGCATGGCTTCACTAAGGGGAAGTCCTGCCTGACCAATTTGGTGGCCTTCTATGATGGGGTTAGAGAGCTGATGGAGAGGGGTAGAGCAGTTGATGTCATCTACCTGGACTTGTGCAAAGCGTTTGAAACTGTCCTGCATGACATCCTTGTCTCTAAATTGGAGAGACATCAATATGATGGATGGACCACTCGGTGGATAAAGAACTGTCTGGATGGCTGCACACAAACAGTTGTGATCAATGGCTCAATGTCCGGCTGGAGACCAGTAACGAGTGGTGTCCCTCAGGGATCGGTGTTGGGACTGGTCTTGTTCAACATCTTTGTCAGTGACATGGACAGGGGGATTGAGTGTGCCCTCAGCAAGTTTGCCAATGACACCAAGCTGTGTGGTTCGGTTGATACGCTGGAGGGAAGGAATGCCATCCAGAGGGACCTTGACATGCTTGTGAGGTGGGCTGATGCCAACCTCATGAAGTTTAACCATGATAATTGCAATGCCCTACACCTGGATGGGAGCAATCCCGGGCACAGCTGCAGGTTGGGCAGAGAAGAGATTCAGAGCAGCCCTATGGAGAAGGGCTTGGGGGTGTTGGTTGATGAGAAAATGAACATGAGCCGGCAGTGTGCACTTGCAGCCCAGAAAGCCAACCGTATCCTGGGCTGCATCAAAAGGAGCGTGACCAGCAGGTCGAAGGAGGTGATCCTGCCCCTCTACTCTGCTCTTGTGAGACCTCACCTGGAGTACTGTGTGCAGTTCTGGTGTCCTCAACATAAAAAGGACATGGAACTGTGGCAGGGGGGTTGGAACTAGATGATCTTAAGGTCCTTTCCAACCCTAACTGTTCTATGATTCTATGATTAAAAAACAGGAGCATAATTACTTGGCCATGCTCTCTCTATCCACATGGCCATATTCATCTACCACAGACAAAACGGATGACATTAATCTAGACATGTGTTGTACTGTAAAGTGGCTGAAGGAAAGAGTAGGAAAGTCCTGTAAGCTCCTTAGCTTATGGTATTATTGAAATAACTGTGTGCCATGAGATCTCACAATCAGAAGTGAGTTTTGGATTACAATATTAACACTTGTGTTTATGCATTTACCTGCCATGGAAATGTATTCTGGGCAATATCTCACAGACCTTGACTGAAGAAGTCACAGCAGCACTTATGTAGGGTTTCCATGAGCTTCTACCTAAATGTCCCAAAATTCCAACTTAACCATGCAAACTTCAAAAAATGTGTATTTCACCCTTGGGTGAGCACACTTTTTTATATAGAACTTAAGACTAATTTGGTCATTTAAAACCATTTCATTTTAAATCTACATCTTTTTCACTTGGTTATCTTCAAACCAGATGGGAACACAAAACCTGTGTTTTTAAACAACTTGCACAAGATGTTATATCAGGAGTTGTGCCAAAGTTGGCATCTGCAATGAAGATTCAATTAGCATGAATACAAGATAGTTGAATTTTCAGAAATGGCAGAGATAAATAATTTTATTATTCTAGATTATTAATACAAACAAATGCTTAACTAAGGATGTTTTGGGGGAAAAAAAAAAATCCAGTTACAAAGTACTGCCAAATTATTTCAAACAGAAAACCAAAATTGCTAGGTACTTTCAAAATCTTCACCGAGATTATAATGAAACTATCATTCCAATTAGATGGGCTATAAGAATGAGCTTGCTAAGAAGTTAAGGAACTCTTGGATACAGGAAGTTTTCTGATATGGCACTGCTTATGGTTAAAATAACATACAGTTATATGGTGACAGAGTCTCCCTTTTAGAGTCCAATACTTTTAAATGTACTAGACAGGTTTAACTCAATGAGACAGAAGTACTTCTCAGTTAAGTGCTTCCTGCATCCAGTAACAGTCTTACAGTGGAGTGAGATCTGTAAACACACCAGGACCTGCTTTCCACAAAAGGAAACCTTTTTTACATAGCCTAGATCTATGTTGTACTTGAAATGTACCTGATTTTGGTAACCAGAGACAAAGATGAGGGGTCACATTGGTGTATGCTCCCATAGACTTATTTAAATGTAGGCCAAAGTAATTTAGGCAACTTTAATAGATAGAACTAGCTTGTAAATCAACTTTACAAGCTAAAACTCAGCCTGTCAAAGTTCAAAAACAGAAGGCTACTGATGCTTTGAAGGTCAAATTTTGTACTCTTATATACGAAATCAAACAGCTCACAGAAAATGAGAGAAGGGAAAACAGTATCAAAAAAACAGTGAAAACAAAGTTTTGTTGCCACAGTAATTCATACTTGTTGGGTGTCATTTAGCATGTGCTCCATCCTGATCTTCATTGTTTAGATAACTTTTTAATATCAGTGGTTGCTGTTCCAATTAAGAAAATAAATTTAGAATTAAACAGAGCACCATGTATGCTCCAGAGAACTTGAGCATAATGTAACTCTTGCTACATATTGATCAAGAGAAAATAGAAAAAATAAAAGTGCCCAAATCACCATGTAATTGAACAGTAAACAGCAGAATGTTTATAGTCCCAAGATACGAGAAAGTTGGTCGTAAGGGTGGAATCAAGTTTTGCTGACATAGCACCTAAAGGAAGAATTCTCAAATCAATGTCTTAGCTCCTTATGTCATCAAATGTGAGAAAGGGATGCCACTGAAGGCCTCCAGAGAAGATCTTACGTTTGAAAGTGCAGGTACTTAAGTCATCAGACCATATTCTTCTAGGTCAACAGCATTATAGATTTGCTGACGTTTAACTGAATACTTATTTATGATTCTGAGCTTGTTAGGTTAAAGAGGACAGGAACACAAGCATACTGAATGTCTTAATAAAGTCAGACCTCTTCACTCTGGTTAAAACATTATGAACTTCAAAACTTTCGCAACTATTGATTTGAAGGTCCAAGAGATTTTAAGTTTACACTTTTGTTTTGTCAGTGGAATCACATTAACGGACAGATTTCTAATGTAGACCTAAAATATCAACAACCTTGCCTTTGCATGTCTATTTCTAACATATGAATGTTAACTAAAGGCACAAAAGTTTGTGTACTTTCTGTATGTCATTTATTAGAACTTAAGAAGGATAGCAGGTAAAAATGCAGGTATCTATCTGAATAAATGTCAAATCAAATTATAAATATTCAGTGCTAGGGAATCTTAAAGGAAATGCCTTTAAAATGAAAATGGAACATCTTCAATCAGAAGACTTCATGTCTCTGCTAAATAAATACCTCTTTAACCAGATTGATTTAGTTACAGTTAAGCAAACAAAACTTAATGGGTGGACTATTTCAGATGTTAAGATACTTTTGAGATATTTCTACAGTACTGCAGTTCTGGTCTATAGACTACTGGGTCTATTCTGTGCAACTTCATTCCATTCTGTTCTATGATTTAGCAATTCAGGCTTTGCAGAAGTAAAATATCAAGCCTCTCAGCCTTCTTCAGATAATTTGCAGCATTTCAGTTCAAATGCTTAGATTTAAAAGTTGGAAAAAGAGCCTCTTCTAATTTAAGAAAGGAGTAATTTGGTATCTTGAGGAACATTGCCATTAGATCACAGACTATGAAATACAAGAAATCAGAGAGTTGTGTATTCTATATGAAAATGCTTCAGCTTAAACACTGTTTTAATACTGATTTATAGAGTGAAAGGAGAACTGAGAAGATAACACTGGCCAACAGCAGCCTCCTGTGTTCTCAGAGCTACAACAGTTGGGTTTCTTGTATAGTGACTTTATGACTTACCTTATAGCATTTGACAGCTATCCATCTTTATAATACTTAACAGTTTTAAGTGTGCTAGAATTTTGTGTGTTTGTTTTGGGTTTTTTAATGCAGTTACCTTAATAACAGATGTCTCAACTCTGGATGGAGGACTCTGCACTTGTGCTGCTGCTGCCATGTTGGCAATGGTACTAAGGTGATTCATCTGGCTCATTGCCATTGTGACGGACGCTGGAGGTAGGCTCACGGGAATTAACGGGTGGGGCATCATCATAAAAGGAAGTTCCAATCCTGATGGGAGAAAAAAAAAAAGGAAAATAGGTTTATGCATTTTTTTTTTAAAATCATCTTTTTTTCTCCTGATGGACGATAACTCAAATGATGGGTGACAAGATGGTTCACACTGTGGGACAAAGCAGCTTTATGCCAGTTCTCTTACAGAATATGCATGGGCAAATCACTAACAATGGTGGGAGGGTTTCTAGCTACAAGGATAGGCTATTAGACATCTTTGTTTGTATCACTGTAATGTATGATAACATTGCTAAGCAATGGCCTTTTATTTTTTGGTGGTTTTTTTTTTTGTATCTGCTGCAAGGTGCCTTAGCAATGCATATTATGCCAAGGTGCCTTAGCAATGCATATTATGCCAGTGATGCACAGGTTAGCAGTTATTTTAAGTATAAATTTTATTGCATATGTATTTGTTCTTTATTGTCTCCACTTCCCCTGCCTAATACTTCAAAAGAAGTATTCCTATTCCCCACATCTTTGTTTTTTCGCAGCCTATTTATATGAACACAAAATAAAGACAGGAATTGGAAAACTGCTGATGTTAGTGCTGAAAGATGTCAACCCGTACCATTTGGCAGAAGGTGGTTCTGTTGAAGAGGGTTGAGAGGATGGCTAACTGGAACATTATGTTGTCCAGGCAAGTTGGGGTGGTTAACAGAGGCCTGTGATCCTTGGGTGGGGGGAGACTGAAGTTTTTCTTTATCCCAAGAACCATCACTGCTGCCTGTGGGGAATGAATATATATTATTTGGACATAGGAAGACTCCAAATTTTCAATTTCTGAATTTGGAAGCAAGGTCAGAAATCTAACCTTTTTGGCAAGGGGCAATTTTATTTTTTTTTCCTTCGTCTTTTAATATGTGGGTTGTGAGAAGGACTTTTGGTTTCCTTTTTTTTTCCATTTTTGCCATTCTTAGCAAGCAAAACTATATATGGCATTTGTTTTATACATATGGGAATACTTTTACCTGAAAAAAATGTTTAAAAAAATAATACTGCCTGTTATGCCAATTAAAATTCAAACTTCAGTCATATTTCTTCTTGCAATTGTGAATAAATAAACATTATAGGAAGTAACTAAAATTTTAATTTCTTGAAAAAAAAATTAATTCCTTTTCCATACAGAGCACAATTTCACCCTCCTGACTTTGAAAGTTTTTACTATTTTCATGGGAATTTCCCTTCAGAAGGACTTTAGGGTAACCTCAATCAAGACCTATTTAACCTATACTCAATTTCCACTGGCATTAGGGATTACAGCAAAATGCATGTTTCTGAATGTTTTTCTACATACATCTTGTTACTGAATGAACAACAAGGCCTGAAAAATAAGACCGGTATCACCTCCTCCTTACTTCAGTAGAAAGAGGAGTAGCACATCAGTCTTGACATTTTTTTAACATCCTTTTTATAGGGTTACAAAAGCACAAAAGTTGGTAGAATTCCAATTTAATTTCTCTGGATCTATTAAAAACCTGATTGTAAAAGCTGTACAACAGAGTTTATAATGAAAAATACTCCATTATTGCCATGATTTTCTTTCCCTAGTTACTTCATGAAGACAGTTAAGGCTCAATATAAATTCTAACTCATTAGCTCAATACTGTCTCAATCCCAGTGTAAATTGTTCAGAAGTAGGTAATGAAAATTCAATGCAAACTCTCCCACAATCAAACAAACCAATTTTATGAAACAATGAAAAGAATCAATTATAGGAGATACTTTTATTATTTTACATGAAATTGTCACAACCTTTATGCAGTGTACATAGTTAAGCTGGTTAATACATGATTTGAATCTCATCACCTCTGATAAGGGATCATGTTTTCCTGCATTTTGAGAACTTGGAGACTCTCAAAAAAACACTGAACTACTTTCAAATACATACGTAATTGAAAGAGCTAGATCTCAGCTGGAAAACCTTGTTTTTTTCGTTCTAATTTTCTTTTCTCTAATTTTCTGCTTTTTGCCACTGTGACATATACATTTCACTTCTTTTGAATATTCTTGCATTAAATAATATGACTCTGGAAATCAGGGTTAAACAAAAAAGTAAGTTAATCTCACTCAATTTTAGCCAAAATACAGATTCAATACAGACAGATAGGCAGTTTCAAATGGTTATTCATACCATCTTAAGGCATGTATCCATAAAATAATAAGACAGGTTTTCTGGCACCTAGGGTTTCATTAAAAAACAATGACAGAAAATCACTAAATCTTAGAATCATGTATATTGGAAAATGCCTTTAAAATCATCAAGTCCAATCGTTAAGTCCACCACTAAACCATGTCCCTAAGCACCACATTAACCCATCTTTTAAATACCTCCAAGGATAGGGATTCAGCCACTTCCCTGGGCAGCCTGTTCCAATGCCTGTCAAGAATTTCAGGGAACAATTTTTTCCCAGTATCCAGTCTAAACCTCCCCTGATGAAACTTGAGGCCATTTCCTCTTGTTCTAGTGCTTGTTACTTGAGAGAAGAGACTGACATCCACCTAGCTACAATCACCTTTCAGATAGTTGTAGATATCAGTAAGGTCTCCCCTAAGCCTCCTTTTCTCCAGGCTAAATAACCCCAGTTCTCTCAGCTGCTCCTCATGAGACTTTTGCTCTAGGTTCATCACCAGCTTCACTGCCCTTCTTTGGACACACTCCAGCACCTCACTGTCTTTCTTGTAGTGAGGGGGCCAAACATGAACACAGTATTTGAGGTGTGGCCAGTATCAAATATAGGCAGACAATCACTTCCCTAGTCTTCCTGGCCACACTAATTCTGATACAAGCCAGGACACCACCAACCTTCTTTCCACACTGCTGGATTCTATTGAACTGGCTGTTGACCAACACCCCAGGTCCTTTTCCACTGAGCAGCTTTCCAGCCGCTCTTCCCAAGCCTGCCAGCATTGTTGTAACCCAAGTGCAGATTCTGAAACTGAGCCCTACTGAACCTCATACAACTATCCTCAACCCACTGAACCAGCCTGTCCAGATCCCTCTGTAGAGCTTTCTTATCCTTAAGCAGATCAACCTGGTGTTGTCTGCAAACTTACTGAGGGTGCACTTGATCCCCTCATCCAGATCATTCATAAAGGTATTAAACAGAACTGGCCCCAGTACTGAGCCCTGGGGAACACCATTTGTGACTGGCCACCAACTGGATTTAACTCCATTCACCACCACTCTCTGGGCTCATCCAGCCAGTTTTTCACCCAGTAAATAGTACACCCATCCCAGCCATGAGCTGCCAGTTTCTCCAGGAAAACGCTGCAGGGAATGGTGTCAAAGGCTTTACTGAAGTCTATATAGACAGCATCCACAACCTTTACCTCATCCATTAAGTGGATCACCTGGTCATAGAAGGATATCAGGTTAATGCAGCAGGACCTGCTTTCATAAGCCCATATGTCCTGATTATCTGGTTTTCCTGTACATGCCATAAGATGGCACTCAAGATGACCTGCTCCCTAACCTTCCCTGGCACTGAGGTCAGGCTGACAAACCTGGAGTTTGCCAGATCCTCCTGGCCTTTCTTCTGGATGGGCATCAAATTTGCTAACCTCCAGTCAACTGGGACAACCCTGATTAGCCAAAATTACTGATAAATGATTGAAAGTGACTCAGTGAGAACTTCCACCAGCTCCTTCAGTACCCTTGGATAGATTCCATCCAGCCCCACAGGCTTGTGTGTGTCTAAGTGTTGTAGAAAGTCACTGACTATTTCCCCTTGGATTATGGGGGCTTTTTTCTGCTCCCCATCCCTGTCTTCCAGCTCAGTGGGCTGGGTACCCCAAGAACTACTGGTCTGGTCTTACTATTAAAGACTGAGGCAAAGAAGGCATTAAGCACCTCAGCCTTTTCCTCATCCTTTGTCACTATGTTTCCCCCACATTCAATAAAGGATGGAGACTCTCGTTAGCCCTCCTTTTGTTGCTAATACATTTATAGAAACATTTCTGTTGTCTTTTATGGCAGTAGCTGGATTAAGCTCTAGCTGGGCTTTGACCCTTCTAATTTCCTCCCTGTATAAACTCACATCATTCTTGTAGTTCTGTGAGTTACCTGACCCTTCTTCCAAAGGTCATACTCTTCCTTTTTTACTGAGTTTCAGCCAAAGCTCTCTGTTCTATCCTGCCAGCCTGTCTTTCAGCACATAGGGACAGCCTGCTGCTCCTGTGCCTTTAAGATTTCTTTCTTTAATTTCCAGCCTTCCTGGACTCCTTTGTCCTTCAAGACTGCCTCCCAAGGCACTCTGTCAACCAGGCTCCTAAACAGGACAAATTCCACCCTCCAGAAGTACAAAGCAGCAGTTCTGCTGACCACCTCCAGCTTTGTTATTTCTCCAAGGATAAAAAACGCTATCATTTCACTATTGCTATGCCCAAGACAGCCTCCAACCATCACATCACCCATAAATCCTCTGTAAACAACAGGTCTTTCCCTAGTTGGCTCCCTCAGCAGCTGTCAGGACATTATCTTTCACACACACCAGGAACCTTCTAGACTGTTTTCTCTCTGCTGTATTGTATTTCCAGCAGACATCTGGTAAGTCTCCTCTGAGAACAAGGACTAGTGCATGTGAGAGTTCTCCCAGATGCTTACAGAGTATTTCCTCTGCCTCTTCATCCTGGTTAGGTAGCCTATAACCACCTTTTTGGGGGGAGAATCCCTAATTCCTGCATGACCATTCTCAGGCTCTAGCATGGTTTCTAACACATTGATGCCTTGTGCCTTTGCTGCCACATGGGTCACTGTCCCCCACCTCCATTGAGACAGCAGACTGAAAGACCTTACTAGCATACTGTCCCTCAAGGATTGGCATGACACTCCCAGGCTTACCTCTAGTGAGCCTGGCTTTATCCCTTTCAAATCTAGTTTAAAGCTCTTCCAGTGAGCCTTGCTAACTCCTGTGCAAAGATCCTTTTCCCTCTTTGAGACTCCTGTCTCATATATATGTACATCATATATAAATATAGGAATACATAGAATACATATACAGTAGCAACTATACAAATATTTGTTAATATAAGTGAGGATGATGCTTGCATTTTATATGCTCTTGAATTCCCAGTAATAAGATATTTTCCCTATTTATTAGCAAGATCATCTACAGTACAGTTAATTTCATGTTACATGTTGGTGTTCGATATGGAGATAAGAGTCAATTCTGCTGTGACCCT
The DNA here is from genome assembly GCF_033815535.1 of Pezoporus flaviventris. NCBI lineage: Eukaryota > Metazoa > Chordata > Aves > Psittaciformes > Psittacidae > Pezoporus > Pezoporus flaviventris. The sequence goes on along the minus strand of NW_026892551.1, from coordinate 11,261,375 downwards.
TCCTAACCCGGTCACAGAAATTTGCACAGTCAGTCACAGATTGCCAATTATGGCACTGCTTATGTGGCTCCAGAATTAGAGCTTTTCTAAATCAGTACCCCTTTCTACCTCAAAATTACAGTGTCTATTATTTTACAGTGATGTTGAACCTAATAATAAATTGGAAGAGAGAACACGAGCTTTAGAAAACAAAGTATTGTGGCTAGCATTTAGTCAGTGACAGATTCTTTACTACTTGTAGTCTGGCATTGTCTGTCAAGATTTGTTTACAAGGAAAATGATTCATAGACAATCCAATCCATAATATTAGAAACCACTTTCAAACTACAGGCTGTTGCACTCCTGAACACTTTAAGTGGACAGACACAGATACAAATAGTCTTGGCCATTTGCTGTGTTTTTCTTATGTTAGTTAAGCAGAACAATTTTCCTCCTAGAGGAAACAGTTATTTTCATTAATGTCAAAGTGAAAGAAGTGTTATTCCTTAGACACTCTTCACCGGCTGCACAACGAAGTGCAAGCTACCAGTTCTGTCACTTTTTACATTTGATTTTGATTTAATGTGTACAGTGGTTTCAAAGAGTATTAAAAATCTGTTGCCTTCTTCCTCTTCACTTGTTGCCCTGCTGGAGGCTTATGCTTTTCCAGTTTCCATCAGTGGTTGTCAAGTCTTTGTAATAGGATTAAAAGCTTGGACACCTGATATCCCTGGGTGCTGCAGTTCACCCTCATAAAAGCTGTTTGCTTTAAATTGAGAGAAAATCAGGTTTTAGTGGCATAATTAATTAAATTATGCAAAGTGTTCCAGATTCAGCATAACACTTTCTGAAGCAGCAATTGGAAGCTCTACATTGCATTCAAACTGCATTTCAATTGACACTGTAGTAGGCTGACCATACAGTAGCATTTTCAAGGCTTTCAAGCACAAGAGATCCAATTTTGAAATGCAAATGCTTCATGTTGACTGCTCAAATCCCATACATGTGCACTTGAATAGGCAATTTGGTACCTAACTATGTATTTCATGTGTGATACTGCTAATATGACCACTCAAGAATTGGAATAGAAGTTCCAAATGTAAGTACACATGCTTAAAACCTGGCTCACATTGTCTCACGTTTACTCACCATGGACAACCTGATGGAACAAAAATGATAATACATTTTCATTATTTAAAAGGTGGATTATAGAATTCAGAGTTTTCCCCATCACCAACATTTCAGCACACGTTTTCCATAATGTGAGTTACCCTCTCCCATAATCAGCGGTTACACAATAAACCATTATTTCTACACTCAAGTGGGTCTGTAAAAGCCTGATGCCTGGATTATTTGTATTCATTAGTAGCACAATTAGGTAACTAAGGATGGTAATAATAAATTAAAACCAATTCTGGACTGGAAGGTAATGCAGCCAAGAAAAGGAAAATGAGGCAGAAAACTAGACTGTACAATGTCAGCTTCACAAACAAACTCTGATCTGAACATACCAGATTCATTTTCACATCGTATCTCATCTTTGCTTACTCCTTTTCCTCTCTTATTCCATCCCCACTAGGATCCACTTAGCCTAAATTTTGGTTCCTACAATGTGAGCTGAGTAGTTTAGCTCTTGTGACAGTCAACAGGGATCCAGCCAACAGTTTCTGGAGAACTATTGAGCCCACTCTGTGTGAGATACAGACCTGTCTTTGGCCAGCTGCATATGAATCTGTTGGTTCCAGGGACTACAGTGATGCCACCTGAGATGGCTAAAATAATTTGAGACATGTCTTATAGGGTCGGTGAGTACAACACAGCACCTGCAGAAGACCCCATGCCTATCTATCTAGAGATGTAGATCAGGCAGAATAATTGAGGGTATCTAAGACAGCAGCATTATCTATGTCTAGGCCACTAAGCCAAACCTTTCCTGATTACAGGTAGGTTTTAGACATTAAAATTAGACTATTTGCGGGCCCTCAGGTCTTCCCCTTCTTTTCCTGTAGAAAACGTGGATATTTTATGGCAACCCAGAGAACATTTCCAGCCTGTCCTTAGGCAAGCAAATCCCAGCCCTGGATGAGAGATCGTTTCAGGCAGGTTTCAGGTACTATTATACAGACAAGCAGTCTGTATGCCAAAAACACAAAAGAGAGGCTGAGTTTCTATTAACAACTCAAACCTCTACTTTTCTTTCTCCATTCCTTTCCCTTCCCCCTTTCTCTTTTCCCTTCCTTTACTTCTCTCTTTCTCTCTCTCTCTTCTACTGATCTTCTTTCAGTCCCCTACTCTAGCTGTTATCTTCTGAGCTTGCTGAGACACTTTGTATCTCAGCAACAATTACGAAACAAAGCATCAGTATCAGCTGCGTTGGCTTATTTTTCTGAACTGGACTATTCACTATCTAGGCTATTTATGTCCACTGGAAAATATGCATAATCAGTGTTCTAAAAAGTGGTAATCTTAGTATCCTGATAGGAAACCTCTTCATAAAACTGTCCAAATCAAATCCTGCTGCTTTAGACTTTCAATTACTACAAATTTGTGATTCCGTTTTTGTATAATTCAGTCTTCTAAAATCAGCTGTATGTGCAATATATGTGCAATATATGAATGTTGTGAAATTTATATTATAAAGGACAGACATCTACAGCTAAAGGTGCTTTTGTAAGACCTCTATGCTACTGCTACATCATTAAAAGTGAAAAAAAATTTGCCGTATGTAAACAGCACCTGTCTCAACCTATTGGGTCTTAAAAAAAAAAAAAAAGTATTACTACCTCTTCTGATATCACAAAGTGATCAGGAAAGCAAGTACTATGACGGAGGGAAAATAATGTTTCCCAAGACTCCTCTGGAACACTGTGTATGCTGCTCTAGATAAGGATTCTTCTTCCCTCACCCCCCAAAAAAAGCAAAATCAAAAAAAAGCAAAAAAAAAAAAAAAAACAGAAAATTCACAACCCCCCCAAAGCCAGCAAAACAAAACAAATTAAACCCAACCCAAAAACAAAAACCAAAAACAAAACTGAAAACTTACCTTCTGGTTATATAGTCACGTTTATTCTATTAAAGATGCCATGAGCAATGTGGCCTGACAATTGAAAGTTTTTATAATTTTCTCTAACACAGTGGGGTTGAAAAGTCTGGTATTTGTATTTCTGCTATTATCATGATAGAGCAGCAAATTCGGGGAGGGGAAGAAAAACTATTTTTTGATAAACATTTTCCCACAGAAATATATAAAGAAGCCAAGAGAACCTTCTGAAATCACCTATGGTTTCTTCCTTGCAGACAACAGTAGTAATCTGAAAAACATGTTTTAGCCTTAATCATGTCGACTGTTTCATTCAGTGTCTCAATTTTATTGCATAGTTTTTTTCTTGGAAATGGCAGATAAATGACAACTGCACTTTGCACTGTAAACCAGATTTGTACCCACTTTACTCACTCCTTCCACATTTATCTTCTGATAAACAAAAAACTGCAGTACAAACTGTTAATTTCGGGAAAATATCGATGGAATTCTACATACTGAATATCAGACTATATGCTTAATCACAAATCAGAAAATACTGAATTTATATCAACTAATGAGTGAAAGTATTTTTTTTTAATAGTGACAATGGATCTCATGGAATATATGTTTTGTATTTTATACTAATCCTTCATTATGCCACCAAAAAGATTAACACAGGAAAATCTTTTTAAAAATGAAATTTGATGAATAATGAAACTCTCCAAGAGATATGAAAGCGCAGCAACTCAGTTACAGGCCATATGACATTTACCTAAAAATAGATTTCCCTTTTGTATCCTTTCACAAATACCTAACATGTCCTCTTTTCATAGATAGTATATAGTTTATTTTTACAGTTATATGCTGTTCTAAGACTTCAATTTTGATATGCAGAAATAAATTTTGACATAAAAAAATAAAAAAATTAGATGCAGTTGTACACACTGTACTCCGGAAAATGGGAACTGGACAACATTTACTGGGCAAGTGTGTCAACTTTAGAGCAGAGAGCTAGAATTACAGCTAGTCCCTTGGTGTAGAGACTTTAGAATATGAAGACTAATGAACTATCTGAAGACAACCAAAATCAGCAGAAAACTACATTTTTAATCTTTCAACATGATGAACACCACAAACTATTTAGTGCACATCTTGATTACATTTGTATGTGCTTATTTACAAAAATGTCCAATTTAATAGATAATTATATTACTGTATATTCTCATTGCATGCAACTGTGTATGTGACTATTTTCTGTATGCTTAAGGAACAGGTGAGATGGAATACGCCTGGATGAGTAGCACATAACTTCATGTTTAGAACATTTTCTGGGAAATATGTATTTAAGTTGTTTTAGCGTAAGATCCCCTGTTGCTTCAGTTTATACAGAAAGCAGCTATCATTCAATTTTTTGTTCTGTATAATCAGTATAACAGGCTCAGTTTAACAGGCTTTATTTTTAGTACAGTGGAAACTAAACCAGACAGATCAGAAAGCTGCACAAGAAGAAAGATGAAGGTTTGAGCGTCTGTGATTCAAGCCTATGGAAAACTGCCTAAGCTTTGCAGGAAATACGTATTTAGATGGAAGTTTGTGCTTACCATCTACACTAGTCTGATGTAGACCATGAACGTAGACAATTCTGCATGCTTTCTGACCCTTGCTACCTCTAGTCTGAGTTTTACAGCACCTAATTCTATATTAACAATGCTTATAACAAAAAAGCAAACATATTGGATGGGACATCCACAGCTTCTCTGGGCAACAGACTACAAGGAATTTCCATCAATAAGGAAGACTTATATATAAATGTGCATCAATTATAAGTGCTTCTCACAATTACTGCTCTTTATGTGGAAAGGATCATTTTTTCTTTCAGATTTAGCCTACCAATATTATCCTATTACATATTGATACCCTACTCCATTTACAACTGCTGCCATTTTTCTGACTGGAGCCTTACAAAGATGATCAAAGGTAAAATCTTAATGCAAAAGCAGCCAAAAGTATGAAACTGGATTAAAACGGTAGGAATATGACAATAGTATGTCTTAAACAGTAAATTTCTTAGATATTTTCTTGGATTTTTATGATTAGGGTGTAACTACTACCTAAATAATGGGTGGGGGTTGGGGGTGGGGGTGTGTCACTTTTAGAATGAAAACATCACTATCTTTATGTTATATTTCTTTAATTCTGAAGAGGTCTGGACCACTGTTACCAACCGCCATATTTAGTGGCAAAAAATTTCACCTACTGTGAAAGAGATAAAAGAGCCAAGCCAAGGTCTATTGTCATTAAATGACAGCATGTTATGATAACTTACTCAATATTGGCTTTAGACTTGTCTCTTCCTCCCCCCCCCCCCCTTTTAATATTAAATTCTAAGACATGAAAGTTCTCCTTAGCTATTGTACCAAGATTTAGTACTCTGAACGATACGAACCCCACATGAATTTATAGACATTATAGTCATTCTAGTATTTTATATCAAACCAATTTCTGAAGAATACACACATCTTTTAATTGTAGTTTAAACAATATTTCTGTCTTAGACAAAATTCCTAGCAAGGAATTTGCATGTAGATCCATCTCACCAAGTGAAAATCAGGATGGTATACTCTTTCAGTGGTGAGGAAAAGCCATAAGCATGTCTTATAATGTTTCCTAGCTCTGTCAGGGGAGATACATGGCAGGAGAGGCAATAGGTACATACGTAGACAAAAAAGTGCTTTTCCTTCACCCTGCCTCGACTCAATTAGCAATGATACTCTTCAGGTCAGAACTTTGGGTACCTTTTGCAAAGAAAACCTCTGTTCCCATGTCTCTTGCCTTCTGGACAAGTTTCTTGACTATTGTGTAAGTGATGGTTATTACATAAAAAGATACTGGGCTAGATGGCTTCTCAGCAGCCTGTGTTTGGTCCTCTGAACACCACATCAATTTAGATGTTTCTGGGTGCAAAGTCCCTGTCATGGTTTAAACCCAGCTGGTAACTTAGCATCACACAGCTCACACCTCCTTTTTCCCCCCTGCCCAGGGTGGGATGGGGATGAGAATCAAAAGAGTATAAACCCTGTAGATTGAGATAAGAACAGTTTAATAACTAAAATAAAGTAAAATATATTGATAATAGAAAGAATACCAGCAATAAAAATAATAGCAATAATAAGAAAAAACAAGAGAAGAAACGAAAGCTCAGAAAACACAAGTGATACACAATACAATTGCTCATCACCTGCTGACCGATACTCAGCCAGATCCAAGCAGCGATTGGTCCCTTCCTGGTAACTCCCACCAGTTTACATACCAAGCATGATGTGCCATGGTATGGAATATCCTTTGGGCTAGTTTGGGTCAGGTGTCCTTTCTCTGCTCCCTCTCAGCTTCTTGTGCCACTCCTCACTGCAGAGTATGGGAAACTAAAGAGTCCTTTATCAGGGTAAGTGCTACTTAGCAACAACTAAAACATTGGTGTGTTATCAGCATTGTTCTCAGTCTAAAGCCAAAACACAGCACTGCACCAGCTACTAGGAAGAAAAATAACTGTTACAGATGAAAACAGGACAGTCCCTCAGACTTAAACCCTACAAATACAGAGATGCTATTATGCATTAACATTTTACATTGTCCAGCTCAGCTATTTGTAGATCATCACTCATCCTAAGCTTCCTGAAACCACATGAAATCATCTCAGCTGGTTGTCTGGATACCATTATGGTGGCAAGGCACCTGAAAGTGGCCTGAAATTGTTCTCCTGTACTGGAGTTGGCAGTGTGTTTTATTACATACAATCCATCATTATGTAGCATTATTACCTACAGAGAAGTTGGCTAATTTTTACCTATCTCATGTCAGATGAAAAGGATCTGGATGTAAATCTTTGACTAGTGTTTTCACTAATGCACAATGCTAGATACGTTGTTGAATGGGTTATTCTGAAACCACGAGCTTCTACTAAGAACATTCTCTTGGCATAACCCAAAGAACCACGGTGCTGTCCCTTTAACAGCAGGTGAGCATGTTATCTCATGCTCCTGTTACGATATTAAGAAAAGGGTTCCAGGTCTGCACTTTGATAAAAGTGTCAGACAAAGCGGAGTGTCAAATATCTTTTAAGAGTTGCTGGGACAGTCTCATGTTCACGGACTGTTATTCTGGGATTATCACTAATAAATAAAAAATACCAGGTCATCATAATCACTATGTCTGTCCACCTTCAGCACAGCCCAATCTCCACTTAGTCCATCATAGCAGAAAGAGATACCACAATAGATGCTCCTAAAGTACTGGACTGTAAACCCATGTTATTTTCTTGAAAACTAAACTAACCTGAGAATGCTTTCAGGAACGTCCATTCAGTGCTTCTCAGTGGGGCCTAAGCAGTCTCTTCCTCCCTCAGACACAATTAATATGGATGTGCAAAGAAGAAAATATTGTGCATAATGCATTGTCAAATTTATTATTACTCTTGCATATAGGAAAATACAAGTAAGCTGATCCTTTATAATACATACTGCTTAAGTACAGAAAAGCAACCGCATTGAAGTTAGATTGCAAATTCGGTAGGCACAGACCTTAAATTATAACAACTGACGAAGGCCAGAAGTTCTCCTGATGCTCGAGGAAAAATTATGCAAAAATTGTGTTTGCTTTTCCAAATTCTAAAACTTTTTTTTAATTCTAATTTAAGATTCTTATGTCTTGAAAATGAATCATAGAATCATAGAATGGTTTGGGTTGTTAAAGGACCTTAAGATCATCCAGTTCCAAATCCCCTGCCATGGGCAGAGACACCTCATGCTAGACAGTGTCACCCAAGGCTCCGTCCAACCTCGCCTTCAACACTGCCAGGGACCCATTCCCATGCCTCACCACCCTCAAAGTAAAGAACTTCTTCCTTACATCTAACCCAAACTTCCACTGTTTAAGTTTGAACCTACTACCCCTTGTCCTATCACTACAGTCCCTAATGAAGAGTCCCCCTCCACAGTATCACAGTATCACAGTATGCTAGAGATTGGAAGGGACCTCAAAAGATCATCTAGTCCAATCCCCCTGCCGGAGCAGGAACACCTAGATAAGGTTACACAGGAATGTGTCCAGGCGAGTTTTGAATGTCTCCAGGGAAGGAGACTCCACAACCTCCCTGGACAGCCTGTTCCAGTGTTCCGTCACCCTCACTGAGAAGAAGTTTCTTCTCAAGTTTAAGTGGAACCTCTTGTGTTCCAGTTTGTACCCATTACCCCTTGTCCTATCATTGTTTGCCACTGAGTAGAGCCTGGCTCCATCCTCGTGACACTCCTCCTTTATATATTTATATACACTAATAAGGTCACCCCTCAGTCTCCTCTTCTCCAAACTATAGAGACCCAGCTCCCTCAGTGTTTCCTCATAAGGGAGATGCTCCACTCCCTTAATCATCTTCGTTGCCCTGCGCTGGACTCTCTCCAGCAGCTCCCTGTCCTTCTTGAACTGAGGGGCCCAGAACCGGACACAATATTCCAGATGGGGTCTCACCAGGGCAGAGTAGAGGGGAAGGAGGACCTCTCTCGACCTACTAACCACCCCCCTTCTAACACACCCCAGGATGCCACTGGCCTTCTTGGCCACAAGGGCACAGTGTTGGCTCACGGTCATCCTGTTGTCAACTAGGACCACCAGGTCCCTCTCCCCTACACTGCTCTCTAACAGGTCGTTCCCCAACCTATACTGGAACCTGGGGTTGTTCCTGCCCAAATGCAGGACTCTACACTTTCCCTTGTTATATTTCATCAAGTTATTCCCTGCCCAACTCTCCAGCCTGTCCAGGTCTCGCTGGATGGCAGCACGGCCTTCTGGCATGGCAGCCACTCCTCCCAGCTTAGTGTCACCAGCAAACTTGCTGATAGTACACTCAATTCCCTCATTTAATCATTGATGAATATATTAAATAATACTGGTCCCAGTACTGACCCTTGAGGCACTCCACTAGATACAGGCCTCCAACTAGACTGCACCCCATAGACTACAACTCTCTGGCTTCTCTCCTTCAGCCAGTTTGCAGTCCACCTCACTACCTGATCATCCAGACCACACTTCCTCAATTTAGCTGTGAGGATGCTGTGGGAGACTGTGTCAAATGCTTTGCTGAAGTTAAGGTAGACCACATCCACCGCTCTGCCATCATCCATCCACCGTGTTATTTCCTCATAAAAGGCTAAGAGATTGGTCAAGCATGATTTCCCCTTGGTGAAGCCATGTTGACTGCCCCTCATAACCCTCTTATCCTTGATATGCCTTAAGATGGCACCAAGGATAAGGTGTTCCATCACTTTCCCAGGGATGGAGGTGAGGCTGACAGGTCTATAGTTACCTGGGTCCTCCTTCTTGCCCTTTTGGAAGACTGGAGTGACATTTGCTTTCCTCCAGTCCTCAGGCGCCTCTCCTGTTTCCCAAGACTTGGTAAAGATGATGGAGAGTGGTCTAGCAATGACTTCCGCCAGTTCCCTCAGCACCCGCGGGTGCATCCCATCTGGACCCATGGATTTATGGATGTCCAGATTGCTCAACTGGTCTCTAACCCATTCCTCATCGACTAAGGCAAACCGCTCCGTCGACCTGACTTCATCTAAGGTCTCAGGGGTACAGGGCTCTTCAGAACTGCCTGCAGCAGAGTAGACAGAGACAAAGAAGGCATTCAGTAACTCTGCCATCTCTGTATCTTCTGTCACCAGGGAACCCATCCCGTTCATCAGTGGGCCTACATTGCCTCTGGTGTTAGTTTTGTCTGCCATGTATTTGAAAGAGCTCTTTTTGCTGTCCTTGGCCCTTCTCTCCAGGTTTAATTCTAAGGATGCCTTAGTCCTCCTAGCTGTCTTCCTACATCCTCTAGCAGCAGCCTTATATTCCTCCCAAGTGGCCAGTCCCTCCTTCCATGACGTGTAAACTCTCCTCTTCCACTTGAGCATACCCAGCAATTCCCTATTTAGCCACGCAGGTCTCTTGGCCCCTCTTCCTTGACTTCCTACGTGTCGGGATGCTCTGATCTTGAGCTCGGAAAAAGCAGTCCTTGAATGCCAACCAACTATCTTGGGCCCCTTTACCTTCAAACAGCCTTGCCCATGGGATTTCCCCTAGCAATTGCTTGAAAAGGCCAAAGTTTGCCCTGCTGAAGTCCAGGGTTGCAATTCTACTTGCTATTCTACTGGTCCTACCACACAAGATCCTGAATTCCACCATCTTGTGGTCGCTGCAACCAAGGCAGCCCTCAACCCTTACTGCTTCGACCAGACCCTCCTTGTTAGTGAGGATGAGATCCAGCAGCGCTCCTCTCCTGGTCGGCTCATCCACCATTTGCAGGAGGAAGTTATCATCCATACACTGGAGGAACCCCCTGGACTGCGGCTGGGTTGCTGAGTGGTCCTTCCAGCAAACATCAGGGAAGTTAAAATCCCCCACGACGACCACGGCCTGTGACTGTGAGGCCGCTCTCAGCTGCCTGTAGAAGGCCTCGTCAGCTTCCTCACCCTGATCTGGTGGTCTGTAACAGACCCCCACAACAGTATCGCCTCCAGCATCCCTATAGGCTCCCTTCAGATACAGGAAGGCTGCTATGAGGTCTCCACTTGAACATTTTTTTAAAAGCTTTGTTTTCCCAAACAGTCTGTCTATTATATAATCAATATAGATTTCTGACAAAAATTAAAAAGCTGCATTTCTTACTTTTAAATCATCAAGACATAAATACACTGACAAACCATTAACAGGCAATTATCCTAAAAATCAAATCCTAGAAATCAAATTTGGTCTAAAGGCCAGAATAACTTAGAGCGGTATTCCTAGAAATAGAATTATAAGTAGTAGCACCTGACACTTGGCACAGAAATCTGGCATACAGTTTACATGCCCTTCAAGATGTAGAATACAATAATACCAGAATTATACCCAGTAGCAGGAAAACATCTATAAATAATTTTTAAATATTTTTCCCTTTAAAAGATTAAGACTGAAATCCCATTTAAATTGAAGTTGGTAAGACCTGACGTAAGACCTAAATTTCAGGCTAGTTCCTCTGATGTACCAGTCTGAGCACAGCTGAGTACAAACATTCAAGTTCTAATTCAAAGTAGTGCCAAGGTATGTTAGTTCAAGGGATGCACAAATGCTAAGAATTGGCTAAAAACTTTATTACCTTGTGGTTACTCTATCATTGGATAAAATATATTATCTAAATATGAGACAGACGGTAACAGAGTATTTGTCCTGTTAAGTGATTCAGGAAACATAAAACTCAAGACTACCCTTAGTTTCCACAGGGATTTCTGTGCAGTCTTCAAGACTGATACTGTGTTGAAGTATTAGTACAGTTTTTCAAGCAGATTACTCTAAACATAATACTTTGAAAAAATTTAAAAAGAACAGACAGCAAATGTCATTTCTTTCTTAGCTACAAAATGCAAACTCCAAGTGTTTTAACCTAATGAATAAATGAGTTTGTCCTTTATGTATAAAATATAGTTTGTGTTTGTTGCACAAGTATTTTAATAATAGATGAATTTTAGGTTTGCTTCAACATATTCAATAAAGTGTGATTAATTTAGTTTTTCAAAAATGCAAACTAGACATTACTATATTACTCTGCAAAACGCACAGCTTGCAACATTACTGCCTCTGTGGGATCTTAAATTGAATTGTAAAATATGTCTTATTTCCAGTTCGATTCATGTAAGAACTTTTAGTGGATAATGCCCTTTTTTGAAGTTTCAGTGCTTTCTGCAAAGAAAAAATAACTAAAAATCATGACATAGCTTATTATAAATCACAGGAAAGTTTTATCCTTACATAATGTTCCACTTAAAAATCATATACTGATGCCACATATTATGTTCAATTCAGTGAATTAACTTTTTTTTTTGAAGTTTTGTATTATGACAGATTATATAACGCATTTTTGACATGTTCTGTGATTTTATTGCGATATTCTAAGTAATTACCAAATCTCTTTTTCTCTAAAAAAGCTTTCCTGTGCCCTGAGAATTAATCTATGATACCATTTAACTTGGCTTTTTGAAGTAAATATCACTAGATAAAAAGCCAGCTGGTTCTGAATAATGGGATACTTGAATGAATGTATTAGTGTTTGAAAATGAGAGTACAAATCTTTTAAAAAGATTAATTTCCATAAGAAAGATAGCTCACAGATCTACAAAAGAATAAATTCAAAACATAATAAACTGGCAGAAAGAGAGGGAGATTAAAGTAAAGGCAGCAGCACCTTGTTATTGCAGCTGTTGTATAGCAATGATTCTGTATCAATTACAACATTTGGTAGGTATGGGCAGCCTCTTCAAAGGTTTCCGCATAAAGCTTGAGCCTGGAATACACAGTACATCCTAAGTAATAACTTGAGTGATTAATTTTTTTTCTTAACAGGACATAACTTTTGTTCCTAACAATTGGGTCTCTGCGAAGAGGTACAAAGATGCTTCTGACTTTAATGTGAAAAGCTAACATCAGTTTTGTTTTTTATTAAAGATATGGATATGAATTTATCTTTATCATGAAAAGAGCTTGGCTTTATCACTACACACAAATGCTGACATCAGCATGTAAACTGACTTTTGTTGTCCTATGGACTTTATTTTCAATATCCTGTTTCAAAATATGTTTTCTTGAATGGGTCTAGGATTCTGTTCACACAATTTCTTTGGTCAAATATTAATGAAAACAAAGTTTGCTGATGCCACTAAGTACTGTCGGTTTGCATAAAACAAATTCAAAGACTTGAGGAATTAAATCATATTGGGATAGACTTTAAAGTACATGGGGGGTGTTGTTTGCTTGCTTGTTTGTTTTCTGATGACAGGATTAATCCAGCTTCCACCAGATCTACACAAGGTGTTTTACTGCTATGTGTGGAAGTCAGAGTGATCTTGGTAACCTATTCTGGGCAACCTAGTGAGTTTTTGAGAAACACAGTATCCTTCACGACCGTTATAAAGCATTGTATTAGTAAAATGCAGGGAATTACACCAGTCAAATAAAAAAAAAAACAAACAAACTGTGAGGCTTTCTTCTATAATAACAGTCATGAAGTGCTGATACTCCTAGTACCAATATAATTTAGACAACAAAAGTCAGAAGGTCCAAAACAATGTTCTTTTCTTGCAAAACCGCTGTAGAGCAGGTTTAGTGTGACCATGGAGACCTGTGTGCCCATACCATACCAGTGCAGCCACAAGAGAGTTTCTCAACAACTCTAATGGACATATTAACAGAATTGCAGGAATTTCTGTCTTAGCCAGGTTCAGACTGATTTTCAAGTGATCAGAACCATGTATTCTAGTGTTACCTTTGCGACAAATTTTAAGTCCTTCCTCTAAAGCTCAGAAGCATTAAACCAAGTATTTGAATACTTAAAACAATTCCTGGTTCTGTCCTGACCCATTTTCTGTGGAAGCTGAATCACTGCTGCTGTTGAAACCTAGAACAATCAATAATGGCCTAAGGGCAGAAATGAAAGATATTTCAGATAAAAACTTCAGTTTAAAATTTTACAAAGTTGTTAACAGTGATTACTAAAGACACAGGCTATATATAAACTGCACTATGCATATTATTCTATATACATGTAAAAGACAATATTCAAAATATTTTTTAAAAGCATCCTAACAGAAAAGTTACTAGGAACATTCATAACGTAAAGTTAAAAAAAAAAAAAAAAGAAGTCAGAACTGGACTATACTACCTTACCCTGAATTTACTTCCATTTTGTTCTGGCTTTTTTTTTCAGTTCATTTCTTATTTGGTTTCTATCTTATGTTATACATGTATAGATTTACTAGATATATTTTACACATTTTTCAGTATTTGTACACTTTCCAAATTACTAAAACAAAGCATTTCTAATTCCAGGGCTTTCAAATGAATTTCAAGATTTGTTTTGCATCCTGTATCTTGCAGCTTTGGCATATCACCACAAGTGGAACAAAGGCGGATCCTGAAATGTCAACATTTTCACATGGAATGGATATTCAAGTGTTCCTGACATGCAATGCGCTTACAGCATCTATAAATAGACAGTGATGCAGACTACAAGTGAACTGCTTATATGAATGCTATTCAAAATAATAGTTGCAGAATGGCAGTGAAAGCAGAAGTTTAGGATATGGCCAGATGATCAAAGGTCGCAACTTATTAATAATTAGAGTTAATAATAGCTCCGTGGTAGTTGAGCCAAAGCAAGTGGCCATGTTGTACAACAGAACCTGTTACTCTAAACTCCACCAGGTACACACTGCATGAGCAGCAGAACCCCATAAAGAACAAATTATTAAGCCATGGTAACTCATAGATTTTCATTCACATGGCCACACCTCTTGTCAGAGATTGTTAGAGAAATATTAAACTGAATATGCAAACACATAAACACTTGCATGCACTACAAATGTTGACTATACCTTGCTTTCTCTGCTACATAGTTAACATCGAAATGCACAAAAACACTTGCTGCCCTGCCATATGAAGATAAACTTCAGGGAAAGAAGTACCAAATCAAAAGACTGGAATTAGATCTGTGCAACAGCTGTTATGACTCATCTCAGAGATCATACTTTCCTCCATTACTTTAATTTGCTAAGTCAAATAAACTGCCAGACTCCCTCGTATGCTTCGAGAACACTGAAGACCTCCACACAGGAATGAGCTTGCAGTGATTAAGAATAATTTGAACAGAGTAAATGAAACTAAAAACAAATCAGGGAAGTATTTCAAGATTAAGGCAAATGTCTATTGCAATGCAACTTGAAGGAGTTTAGACATTACAAATAATTCATCTTAGAGTTCAGTGACATTTACTATGAAAAGATGTTTCTTTTTAGTCTTTGTTAAATATTGGCTACAAAATGTTTACAGCAATTTTCTGAAAGCAACTCCAGATTCTTTTTTAATCATACTACTTCAGGAAAGCTGCTTTTAGTTAAAATATAAAAATCGTAGTTACAAGGTTTCTGCAAACATAACTGCCATTCCATTACGGAAATGGCACAACAAACAGTAAATAGTGGCCCCGAGGGAAATGTAAGTATTGATTTTATTACTATGTTGGTTGGATTGTATTTGCAATTGTCAACTCTAATTTTAGGCTGTGCATTAAGTATCCTTATAATAGCTTAAGGAAAAGAACAAATATTAATTAGAACATATTGATAATGTTTTTGTAGATCTTAAATTTAGTGCTTACCAAGCATATATTTTGAAAAAACCAGAAACCTACTTCTTGTCTGTATGTGTAGCTAATACATGAATAGGCAGAAACTATAATTACATGGGTTACATGATACTTCTGTGCATCAAGGCATCTGCTGGATGAAATTATTTAAAATTAAAACTAAAATGAAGTACAAAGATATTTATTATTGTACATGGCTATGTTATGGCAAATAAGGGTGAACTCACTGTGCAAATACAAAATGATCAGTACAGAGATTGATTGTGACTTTGATCCTACCAATTGTTTCTTCATAGTCAGACTATTATTCACCATTTAGTTTCTGAATGTAGATGTCTGCTACACACAGAAACTTCAGAATGTGTTGTATGTGCAGATACTACTAAAGGTAATTCATGACCTTTTTTTCTACTCTTTAATTAATTTAAAGCAGTGCTTACATAAAACCAAAGTTATTATACATTATCATTTGTTTCTGATAATACCCACATGTACTTAACTAGCAGAAGAGACTCATGACTCACTTTGGTATTGAATTGCAAAAGAAAATGCTATCAGACAGTTACAGTTATCTAATAGAAAATGAAGTCTTAACGGCTGCGTCTTCAAAGTTTCACAATCTTCCAATATGAAATGAAAAGATGGCAAATATGCAGCAATGGTAATTTCAAACAATGCAAGACTGATTGGACAATTCACAGGAAAAGGATTTCCTTCCCATATGTACTTTGTATTTCTGTTTACAGTGTGACCTGCAGAAAAAGTACACTACAAGTGCCAGCTGATGTAACTGACACTTCAGGAGAATCTATCCCTGAAAGATTTCTTGTTTAATGTGTTAAATTTCTAAAGGTAGCCAAAAATAATTGTTTATGTCATCTACAGTGTTATCAACTCTTGCAATTCTACCATCAATACTTACACCATTCATGCTTTGAAAAAAATCTTTGCTACGAATATGTGAATATTTCAGCATATCAGTTTAAATTTAATTAAAGAAAAATCACCCTGCTGCTGCTGGCTGTGTGCTATAATATCCCAAAGGGGGTGGGTGTCCCTGAAGCTGGGGAAGCATGTCCAGCTGACGGATACCTCCTCTGGCCTAGCCGCACTTCCAGCCCTGCCAGGGACCTGCTGCTTCTGGGGTGTCACTGGACATTTACCCTGTGCTGAGCACTGTCATATCTAAACACCCTGCTAATTTACATTGTTGTGAAGCTTTATCCTAAACCATAAGAAAGCAGTCATATCTAAACACCCTGCTAATTTAAGTTTTACATTGTTGTGAAGCTTTATCCTAAACCATAAGAAAGCAGCTTACAAGCACAGCAGAGTCAAAATATTAATTTTCAGGAAAATGACTTGCAACTGCTCTGTACCTACCCTGGACTCTACATGTATTATACAAATACGCTGACTCCTGAGATAGCTAGGAGGGTTCAAAAGATTTCTCCTATTTCCTGACAAATGACAAAGGAAGACAGTGCTGACTTTTTTCCTGCCCCTTGCCCACACTATCTGCGCAAGGAGAATGCACAGGGACAGATTTACTTCTTGGGATGCAGAAAAGGCATATCCAAGGCTCAGTGTGCTCCTTCATACACAGAGAGACAGGCTCAAAAGACACCATCAGCAGGTGGTTCTCCAACAAAGGCACAGCCCCTTGCAGAGCTGGTCTGAGAGCTGGGCAAGAAAAGGCTCTCCATATGTATCCTCTGCAGATTACACAACCTAACAGCTTCTGCAGAAGCCTGAAGGTGAATAAATTGCAGTATGCTATGTTTGGCATGTATCAATGGACACAGATGTATAAAAGTTCAAGGTGACATTTTTATGCATGTATTTATACCTTCCTTCCTCCCAGTGGACATCAAGATCTTAATCAAAAGTCCAAGTAACACTTAGATGGTGCAGAGTGGGTTGTTCGTGGGTCACCTGATAAAAGTAAATTTCACTATTCGCAGTGATTATTAAAATTTGTGGCTATTGCTCTTCCTGAGCTGTTTTTTACTTTATACGGCTGCATCTTGCTACCAAACATTTAATGTAAACATAAAATACACATATAAAACACTAAACCTAAATAAAAGGTTTTAATTTGTAAGCATATACATTTCTCTGACACAGTGTAGAAGGGCTTCAGGAATGTGAGTACAGAATGTCTTTAAAAAACAATGAAAAGTAGGCTTCTCATTGTGTAAATGAGAGTGCAATGAGCCTTGGTCAAACCATTTTATTGCAGTGGATTTTATACTTCAAGCAAATGGAATATTTTTAATGTAATAATTTCTGAATACCAATACCTATAGTGCCTAGATAGGCACTGGGATATGGCTGAAATGGTGTATTTCAGTATTTTTTCAACAGTGCTTTTTAAAATAAAACTCTTGTGTAAACTATGATATTACATGATTATTTGAAATTCTTAGTAAAGAAATTTTGTTTCTGTTATTGTCTAACAAGACCACCATATTGCATCATTTAACAGGCCTGAGACCAGGCAACAGAAAAGAAAGATAAAACATCCTTTTTACTACAAACCTCTTTGCGTATTAAGCAAGCAAAACCATGCAACTTCATGTTTCCTCTGAAGTCGTTAAGCAATAATGACTGTGTACTGTTCCTCAAAGGAAAATTCACTGTGACAGTTTCAATTATGCCAGATGTTATTACCAGTATTTATTCTGGTTTAAGAGTTGAATTGTAGTGGGACAATCTGTAATTTCCTTTTTTATTTCAGAACTTGATAGAGTCATTTTAAGAGAGATTATTTTTTATTTAATTTAACAAGAAGAAAGGTAATTCCAGTGTTACTTAAATCTGGGTGGTGGGGAGAGTGAAGATATAAACCTGCATTATATTTTACTAAAGTAGCACAAACAAAGTCACTTCCAATGTTAAACAGGGCAAATGCTTTATTTTTAAATACTCAGAAATAAAAGTGTCTACTCCCAGAGAAATCTACTATGGTGACTGGGAATTCATTGACACTAAAAGTTTCAAATCTTTGCCTTGTAGCCCCTGCCAAAAGATATGGGGTGATCTGCTGCTTACAAACAGGAATCAACAGTTTACCTCTGCTAATACACCTTTATGACAGTACAAGATAATGCTGATGAGACTGCTAGTTTTCTCCCAGGGAAACTCAGATCTATTCCTGGAAGCAGCTGAAATTAAAGGGAGTTGTTAATTTAAGTGAAGAGGTTAAAGCATTCCAAAAGGCACACCACTGGATTCATATGAATTTGGAATGCCTTACGTAATAGCTCTACTTGGTGACCATTTTCTATGGCTAAGCAGGCTGCTTAGAAAAATGGTTCATGCTGAGTCTTAGAACTAGTAAATCAAACAGCAAAAACTGTGGGGGGAGGGAGCTTACTACTTGATTAACACAAGATCCTACAAGGAAGTTGAAAAATAATAAAAAGCACAATCTCTGTTTTGTGGAGGAAAACTATCTGCATGTTATCATATGAAATACTTAATTTGATTTTATCCCATACACCAAATACTCTGACCAGAGATGTATGCTGTAGGAGTCAGAAGGGTTTGATACACAAACCTTCTGAAAGAAACCCTTAATTTCTCTTCTGTGAATGGGTTTATCGTATCACAGATGGCAGCCCAGGAGGGGAAATGAGTTCTACAGACTCACTACCCACTGGCAGGGGAAGAGAGAGAGCAGAGACTGAGGGCAGTTTTGACCCTACCCCCTAGTATACAAGACAGAATCGCTTCAAGTCACAATTTCCTTCTTACACTGCTCCCAGGGCAGCATGCAATTACGTACTGCAACTGGCTTAGGGCAGGTTGGGTCCACAATCAGTCCTTTGACCTTGCTGAGACTAACAGTGTGAGTACATACCTCTCTCTCAAAATTCGCAATTACTTAATGCAACTAATGTAGCACTAATTTCTCTGCATCTTAACAAAAACCAAAAAAGAATAAAACACTGCACAGGATCATAAAAAGGGACTTGCCTATAAACTCAACTAAAAGGTCAAAATGATAGTTTTAATTCAAAGTTTCCACAGCTTTCTTGATAAAATGAGTATGACTGTAGATGATCTTTTTATTTCTACTTTCCATTAAAAAGCATAGGAATTTCTTCATCTTTGCATAATAGGTTTATTAGTTATAGATTTATTACAACAATACTCAAGAAGTTCCACTCATATCAAAGACAATTATCTGTGCTAAAGCTCATGGCAGAAAATGTAGATGGAATAAATGCTGACATGAGTACATTAATGCACGTGCCACTCATATCGTGTTAGGTACAGCTGCCCCTTAGGTTTGAAGATACAAATACTCCTTTCAGCACTTTGGCATATTTCAAGTAATTATAAGCCATCTGCTGAAATCTTCAGCATTCAGTCTCAAACAGCCATCTTGAAATGGTTGGGGCTTTATGTTGTGCTGGAGGGCATACCTTTCCCTCCATGCTCAAGCTGAAAGAGGCCTCAGACAGCGAGTAAGAATGAGATCATGCAGAGAAAAAAATCACTGCCAGGAGTTTGACCTAGGCTGTCCAATTAACTGTCAGTGAGTTAAAACAATGCAAATTCATTGAACAAATAAACACAGATCCAAACTTCTCAATTACATATGAAACATGGGCCAGTTTGAGACTCAATTATGAATTAAATAATCTATAATCTAAGCCAATTAGAGTATCAGGAACAACTGAGGCAGTGAGAGATAGCTCAGTTAACCACAGAGCAAGCAGAACGCGTTTCTACTCATCCTGTAGCCAAGATGCAACATACACCTACTGCAACTAATTGTCCCAGAAGCTGGTATCCATGGTTGCAGAGGAAGATTTTCCAGAGCAACATTAAAACACCACTGCAAACTAGAACTCCAGTAAAAGTCACTATTGTAATCTTCCAGTCAGAGAGGCCACATAAGTGCGGTGGGAACCTTTCTCATAACACCTGCCATCCACAAGTAGTAGAAAAAACTCATTGTTTCCCACTATTTAAAAGGTCATTTTATGAGACAGACATAAACATAAGGAATAAAACATGTCACAGCCATATACTTTGAAGGATTAAACACACTGCGGGATAAATTGACTCTTCATTAGGGACTGTAGTGACAGGACAAGGGGTAATGGGTTAAAACTTAAACAGGGGAAGTTTAGATTGGATATAAGGAGGAAATTCTTTCCTGTTAGGGTGGTGAGGCACTGGAATAGGTTGCCCAGGGACGTTGTGAATGCTCCATCCCTGGCAGTGATCAAGACCAGGTTGGACAAGGCCTTGGGTGATATGATTTAGTGTGAGGTGTCCCTGCCCATGGCAGGGGGGTTGGAACTAGATGATCTTAAGGTCCTTTCCAACCCTAACCATTCTATGATTCTATGATTCTATAGACCTGTTTTGATCATGTGACCATTTCAGTGATTTTTTTTTAAGATGCATACAATATGATACTGTGAGGGAGTTATTTTCATAGCAGCAGACAATAAATTATACTTTAAGAAAATCCCCAATCATAAAGTTGAAGAACATTTCTAAGTGCACAGGATTAATAGAGATCAAAAAGGCAACTAACCCATGTGTAACACATGAGTAGTAAGAAATAACCCCCAGAACTTCCATGTAAATCATTTAGTTATATATCACACTGGGTCAAGTTTTACTGAAGCAAATTCTCAAGACCATAAGAATCATTTATTGAAACAGCTTACTCTACAGCATGAAGGTGCTTTTTAGTAATCCCAAGTAATTAAAATCTTGCTTTGGCCAATGACGATAGTTGGCTTACCAAGAGAATCACAACAACATAGAGAGCTCTTGTGAGTGTCATACCATGGCCCTAAAGAAAAGATATTATGAAGTTCCTGAATTTATTTCATTTCAAAGGATGAAAGTGAATTATGCCAGTCTCATGAAGCCTAGATCCCTTTCTACACCATCTCTGCCACACCAAGCACAACACTGAAAAGTGGAGTCAGCGCAATGCCTGGGTCCAAGGATCATGTATGGTACGGAGAACAGAGATGCTTCAGAAACTTATCTCCTGAAGAGCTTTGATTAAGAACTGAAGCATGTATTTTGCAAATATTTTTGTTTAGTGTAATGAAAAATAAAGATATTCAAGACTATGTCAGTTATTTTTTACTTAGGATGAAGCAAATTCATCACTTACAAAAGGACAATACAGCACAAAACCTCAGCAATCCACCCAGCAATTTTGTATATGATTTTGAGGATAAATTCCTGTATTTAGAAATATAGAAAACTCCAAATATAATTTGGGGGAATTTGCAAGTAACAGGTGAAATTCACTTCTTACAAGAGAGTTTATGACTGTAAAGAACTCTCCCTAGCTATCAAAACTCAACACAATTATCTACAAGTTCTTAGTCAATGCAGCTTTGTGCTGCTATCCTTAAGCAGAAATCCTGGAGGCACAATACTCTGCACCTGTTCAAGGCAGATTTCTTAACTATACGGAAACTTAGAACACAGGCACTTTCACTTATTCAAATCACTGCAGTCATACCCCAACAGGGTCCATAGTACAATTATACCTGACTGACATAACAACAAACCCCACCTATCTATTAATCACTTAGTATGTCAAGTTGAAGCCATACTACGATACTATTTTGTGAAGCCAGTAATATATCTTTTCTTGACAGAACAATTAACCACATGTTAAAGGTGGTTTCTCTGGGCAGTGCAAATTTGCTGCTTGTGACCACAAAAGTATCCAGTTAAGCCCCAGATGAACCTCCTCCAGCTTTCCCCATCTCTGTTCATATTGCATGAAAATAGCTTCTTACAACATAATAAACTTCAAGACACTCAGAAGGTGACAGAGAAGAGAGAGGTGCTAAATTCTACCCATTTGGTTCTCCAACACTATACACTTTTAAGATTCATCTGGACAGCACGCTGGGACATCCAGTCTATGTCATGCTTGCCTAGAAAGTTTGATCAGATGATCCTTAAGGTCCACTCCAACCTGATATTCTATGATTCTACTACTGATTCATAACTCCCACTGTCCACCAGAGCCAACATCAGGAGCTACTGATTTGAAACTCAGTGGAGAACATAAAAGCCAGGAAGCCCCAGGAAACATGCCTTCAAAAGGCAAACGGGATCCATCGTTAGGCAATATAATTCGAAGTCCCAAAAAAAGAGCACAAACACAAACTCAGTGCCTCTGGAGTTTGGTCAGTAGCTTCAACCACAATAAAGGAAAAACTAAAGATCCACTAAAATTGCCTTAACTATGAAGTTCTGTAATTAAAAGTGAAATCAAATGGAGAAACGAGGAGAAGATGTTGGTTTTATTCCTGCGTGTTGACTTTATTAAGGAAACATTTCCCTATTTCCCTCCCCCAAGACATCCTTTCCTTTCACTTATTTGCTATGTTTCCTATTATTTTCTTTTCCCACTAAACAACCATAACCTTCATCAGTACAATGAGGTCATTTATGTCTAAATTCTTATTGCAGTTGGGATTTTTCTTCATGTGTTTTGAAATTGTTGTAGTTGATTTATAACTTTTACTTCTCAGATGTCAAATGGAAGTAGAATACAACCTTTTTTCCTCTACTCTGAAAGAACACAAGAGATATACAAAAATATCCAGGTTTTTTTCATATAAGATCTCCTTCTCTAATTACTTTGTTTTAGAAAGCTACTGAAGATCTCCCATGACATGAATTAAACCAGCACCCAGTTGGTGCTTTATTATCTCTTCAACAAAATGATTTATTGTTTGTAGTCTGAAAGCAAAAGAGGAGGAAAATTACCTTTTCTGTACCAGTAGCAGTAGCCCCATCACTTGCTCTATACTATTATTTGAACATTACAATGACCAATATTGTAATGATAACAGAAATAGTTAACGCTAACAAGACTGCTTACACAAAAGCAGTGGCAACTGAGATCATCGTACCTCATGATAATTTAACCTTAGATGTTGTCGTATGTTTTTTACCTCAGCATGAACTACTATAATGTTCAAATTTCAATTTGTCTCCTACCCCAGATGCTGGACATAATTGTTGGAGTGTTTGTTTGGTTTTTTTTTTTTATTTTTAAGGTTTCAAATTAAGAAAGTTTTATTAATTAGGAACAGGCAAAAAGAATACAAGAAAAAATATCAAGAACTCACAAATCCTTTAGTGTGTGTCTAAGCTATAGATAATAAACTAATTTTAAGATTATTTATTTTGTGTATCAATGACAGTTGAATGCTGTTTTTAAACACTGATTAAAAAGGCTAGGCTATTACTGCTTACAGAAGAAGTATTACAAAAAGGCAAAAGAAATTTCTATCAAGCAGCATACCTAAACTGAAATGTACAAGACGCTTATATATACATACAGACATACACATGTGCACAGCAGATAAAAACCTGGAAATTCACAATGACTTTGTTGAAAATTAGACTAATAGTAAGAGTGATGGTGCTGCAAGTGCAGGAATTTGTTTATCTTCCAAACTCACGGCACCTTTGTAGCACCACAAACCCCTTCAACATGGAATAAAAAACTACACACTTCCTCCAGCAGCGAAGCTAGTAGAATATGCTGAAAGGGAAAGCCAAGTACAGCTCTTTTCCCAAATTCTGAAGCAGTTTCAAGGAAGCTTGGTAAAAATCGGTATTAGCAGAACAGAACTCCAATGCCCTCATGAAGCTTTGAGCAATCTGGTCAAGCTGAAGGTGTCCCTGTACATGGCAGGGGGGTTGGAATGAGATGATCTTCAAAGTCCCCTCCAACCCAAACCAGCCTGTGATTCCATAATTCTATGAAGTTTCAGAAGAACATTTTTGTTAAGTTGGCAGGGTTACCTCTTGTGGGGAACTATTTAACAACTGGTAATTCTTTTGATGTGGATGAGGTACTTGGAAAGCTTCTGATACTACATTGTAAGAGGGACAAAGGGAAACGTATCATATTGTTAACAGAGATGATGTTTGTTGGTACAAACTTGGAATGATCTGCATCATGGACAGAGTACAATCAATCATGAGTATTGCTAGAAAAATCCTTTATGCCAAATCATAACCAGCACGATTTATCTTCTTTCTCATTATAAATTGGTTCTATTTAGACAAGGCTGAGAACAATGACTAAAATAACTTTAAAACAGATGAGACATCACACAAACATATAATTATCTAAATATTGATTATCAGTGGCACCAATCACATTATTAATTCCAGACATTACAGAAAGGAACATCTTTTAAAGTAGCATTTATACACATGTACATTAAGGTAAGCAAGAAGTTTTGAAATACTAGCTCTGTTTTGGAAAACATTAATTTTTACTGCCTTCAGTGATACTATTGTTCCCCGAGACAGGAAAACTGTGGCACATGCAACTGCAACCACAGGAGGTCTATTTAGCTGCCTGCATATAGGATACTCTCATTTCAGCTGTCCTGTGATATCTGTTGTGTCCCCACAGGGCTTGAAAATATGACAGAGCACCTAGCTGCATATGATCTCTGCCATTCAGGAGTGGAAGGTGGAAGCCAAGGGGGATGCCTGAGGGCATTCCAAATAGAACAAGGTACCTGTACTGAATCAGGTTGCTGATGTCTTCGCAGAAGCACACGTGTTACGGTGACTTGTCAGACAGCAGAAAACTGGTTAGCAATCTGCATGATGCTCACCCAAAAAACCTGAGTAGAACATTTCTCTCTTGCAATCTACAGATGATCTTCAAGGCATTGTCCAGAAAAGTGCAATTTAAACACTGTAATATTGAACTAATTAAAAAAAAAAAATAATACCTAAGTCTATGAGTATGTGCTCATTAAAGCTTACATATAATTTTGGATTTTAAAATGTGCATAATTTACAATAAAGTTGCTAGTTTTAAAACACCTTTGTAGAGTTAAACAAGAAAATTATACACTTTGCATGTGAGAACTGTAGTATACTCAAGTATAATTTTAACATTACATCACATAATGAGTTGACCTTCTATTCTCCTTAACTCTTTTTTTCATCAAAGCCACCTAGACCCACTTTGCCTTCTGTTTCTCTAATCTGCAATTATTTATGTTTTCTTCATGCTGCTCTATCCACCATGGGCGCAAAACTGTACTTGGTGAAATATAGAGCTAATTATTCCATGAACCCAATAACAAAAAGGCAGATGTTATTTCAGACATGCTAACACTTCCTATGTTTAATGCACACATAGTAAAGGGCTGATTTTTTTTTTTTTTTTTTTTTTAAGTGATGGGCCTAAACATGTGGAAAGAAATTAGCACAAAACTCAAACAGAATGACATATCTAATAGGCTCTAAAACATTAATTCAGTAGTTGTATTCAGGATCAATTTTACTTCAATACAGATGTGAGGCTGTATGTGGGGTCAAATATAGCATATTAGGTAATTATGCTCAATTTCTTCTGATCTCAGTACCCAGTTTCTTCAGTGTCCCTTCCACATCTCCATCAGCACTTCCAGTTCTAGGATAAAATTTGTCCATCTCTATCTACCTTAGCATTTCCTAAAAGACAAAAACTAGATCTAAGAATAACTGTAAGGCAAGCAAACAAAATGAAACCCCAAAACAAGAAAACAACATAAATAAACCCCACCTCTTTCTAGTGTTTTCTATTTTTTTCCTCAATGTGAGTAAGCAAGAGCTAGAAAACAGACTTTAGCAATGAAGAAATACTTGACATCACTACCTAAAAACACAGGTTGCAGCATATTGTTTTAAAATAGCCTCTGATTATTTGAAATGGAGGAACAGTATGGGTGACTCTACACCAGCTCTCAAGCACACATACAGGTCCTGCTGCATTTGATAGCACAGGTGCAGCTTAAAAAAGTGACTCTATGAAGAGAGTGCACAAAATCAGCCTTCTAACATTTTTAAGTGCAAATCAACATACCAGATTCCTATTTAGAATAACTGGGAGACAGTCTGATGTTTATTATGAAGAATTCATCACAGTAACACTGCAAGCAGGGGACCACCAAGAGTACACTTTCCCCCTTCTTCAGTACCAAACTTCCACAAGACTATTAGTTCTCTTTCTCTACCACAAACAAACTAATCCAAAACTAAGAATAAGTCCACAGATCTTGCAACTGAAGAGAAAATTGTGCTATTTCCCTTTCCTTTATTGCCTAGCTTTACCACTTTCCATGATTTCAGATAACTTGAAAACTTTCACGTCAGGCTTAACTCTGGTAATTCCCATTATCTTTTATACACTAACACAA
Source organism: Pezoporus flaviventris (assembly GCF_033815535.1). Taxonomy (NCBI): domain Eukaryota; kingdom Metazoa; phylum Chordata; class Aves; order Psittaciformes; family Psittacidae; genus Pezoporus; species Pezoporus flaviventris. The sequence continues at coordinate 11,234,932 of NW_026892551.1, read as the reverse complement.
TATAAATTTGCTATGTACCCTCTCACCTCACTAAAGAGGAATCTAGTGACATCTGAGTATCTAAACTGTTCTGTAATAAAAGAAAACCTTCATTCAATAAATGTATGGTACTTTATAAAGATAGCCCATCATCAGTCACGCTTCGATAGAGAAACTGAGACCACTAAAACAGAATTCAGGAAACACAAATCTGAATCATTAGCTCAGGAGCACTAATTGCATTGTCATGATAAATCACTTCTCACAGATGTGCAGTACAAAATCTAAAAAGGAGACTTTCTACTTCACTAAAATACACATTATTACCATACAACTAATTCAAATCCACTAGAAATGGAAACAGAAGATTAAAAGGGTGTGATCTTAAATTCAAATTTGAAGGGATAGAAGCCTTAATAAAATATATGTCCAACTATAAAACTTGAGAAAAATAACTCTAGTAAGAGATATCTACGATAATACAGAATTTCTAATAACTGTTTAAAAATATGCATAACCAGACTAATCACAGTACTTTCGAAAGCAACGTCTTTAATAGCAATCATCACAGTATGAAATCCACTCTGAGCTTATTACATTTGGCTGAATAATCTAAAATTGTAGAATTAAAAATAATTATTGATAAAAGATAAGACATAAAACCTCCCTAGCTGTTTGACTCTAAGAATATCAGGGGATGGAATGAATGTTGAATTTATGTTGTGGAAAATTGGTCCCAAGTTGGTTTTACACTTCATCAGAAAGCACTTTTGTCTTGTATGCAAACAGTTAATGAAGCATACCAAAACTGCAACTTTTTTGCTAGCACTGGTGTGGTAAGACTCACAGCATATTCCCTAGCTTGCAGAATATTCAAGAAACATTAGAGATTTGTTATTTTTTCTTCCCTTGTTTTAATGCAGAACCCTATAATGTTGATTCCTTCTTGCATTTTCAAGTATTGTTCTACGTAGCTTGCAGTTGCAGATCAACTATAGGCTTTCATATTTAAAGTATTAATTTTTGTTCCTTTACAGTGTATTTTCAGGAAAAGATGACACCATATAAATAACTGGCATCCTAATAAATTCTAAGAATGTTGATTCTTAACTATCTCTCATGCTGGATGCATGACTGGTTTTAAAATTTTATAGTTAAACCATTTTCTCTTTTTTTCTTTTTTTTTTTTTTTTTTTTGATTCAGTTATTCTCATAATTGAAAACAAGAAACAAATTATTCCAAGTGGATAACAGTTGGATACTGTGATGTCTTTTTCAGAGAAAATGGGTAGGACATTTGATACCAAACTTGAAATAAACATAGAACAAGAAAGAATTTACAATATGCGGAACACCTGCCTTTAAAAGGACTTCCTTTCACATTCCAGTTTTATGACTTCTGCTTCAAGAATTTGTCTGCAGGATTATATCTGAGTATGGCAACCAGCTCCATTATCTCAACCACACACACTGTTACGATTAACTTTGGGAAATTAGTGGGGCTTACACAGCTGAACAAATGATTGGCAAGCTCCAGTCAATCACCACATCAAAAAGACAGTCCCAACTGAACTGCAAAGACAACCTGCATTAATGCTCTGCAGGAGGGGACCAATATGCCTAAAAATGGTGTAATGCAGGAACTGAATGTATTTATTTATTCAAGAATCACAAATACTGTTTAATCTGTGGAATACAGCCTTTTACCACTCGTCCTGTAAAGAAACTCCTGATAGTCCAAAGCATTAGAAGCTACTAACATAATGTTGAATGCTCAGACTTCAGAAAATGGATGTAAACTGTCTTCTGTCATACATTCTCATTAATTAAACCCATCAGTTAAGGGCAAAAAAATAAAAATTTCAGTGGCCTTTACTAGAAAAGAAGTATCTGCCATTAAAATCCTACAGGAAAATGAGCACACTGAGCCCCAGATTAATGGGACAGGCAGGGGTACATTTCAGCAATTACTGCCATCAAAGCTATTCAAATTATAAGTTTTTGGAACTCCAGTTACAATTAGGACTGCAAGAGTTCATAATATTTCAACTAAAACCAGTCAGATGAGGTTGTAATGCCTGTTCTTAGGCTTGGGTGCCACTGAAGTAGATTTGAGATAAACAGATTAAATAAATAATATATATAAACCATCTCTCATAACAGTTTTGTAACAGATTCCTCATGTTTCTGGAGTATACAGTAGCTGACATACAGTGTCTCAAATGTTATTATTTTTTTTGTTATTGTAATTTATAATGCCGTAAAGTCCTCTCAAGCTTTTGCTAAATGTGCTAATCCTTTTACTACCTGCTCACACTATTTCACACTGGGCAAGACCTTCACACTCACCAGAGATTCTCCCAGGGTAGCCAGCCAAGAAAGGGTAACACCATCCACTTCAAAGCAATGTTTGGTAAAGTATAATTTTACAGCCACTTCTGACAGAGGCAATTGTACTCATATTCGACTTTGAAGAGCAAACTTGTTGGGAAATTAGCTGAAAAAGATGCGCTTGATTAATGTTTTAATGCAAACCTTTCAAGAAAGCTCAGCTGCAGCAAGAAATGGAAGTGGTGATTCAGGAGACACTACTCACTCCCTTTGAGTCCATACTGAAGAACTGCTCCAGCATGGTGTGAAGGGACATCATGCTGCTGGTGGAGCTGTCTTTCAGAGGAAATGTAAAACTGAGTTCTGACAACTTACAGTCATTAAATATCCCATGGCACTTTTCACAGGAGTACATGTGTTAACCCATATGTCCTGGCTACATTCCAAATGCATAATTGCATTCTGCCTACCTAAATTCCCTATGCAGTTTCAGTAGCATGCAGTACTATTTATTCTTTCTCTTTCTTTTCTCCAACATTGTTCTTTAGCATTTATGCTCAGGTACAAGAAAAGGCACAGATATATCACAATCTCTTAAATTTTACCTGACATAAAAGAATTGAAGGCAACTGAGATCTACATGATGCACAGGGGAAAAGAAAGGTGCCCAGAATTCAAGCAAGCATGAAGCTGCCTAAGCTTGGCAGTACAGAAATATCAAGGACAAGAAAAATCTCATAACTGTTATCTTTGTCAGCCTGAGTCCTAAGCACCCAGCAGTTTTCAAAAGTATCCCCAGCCCTCTGCAGACTTGTAAAGGGATTGGCAGGATTTAAAGAGCATCTCTGGCACATAGATACTCAAACTGCCCTGAAACACCCCATAAATTTGACTCCTGAAGTCAGGCATCTACTCTGTTAAGCTAAAAAAAACAAAAAAAAAGAAAAAACATTTCAAGGTCTATTTCTACATTTTACATTTTGAACAGAGCGTATGAAAACATTGATAAAACACAGGAAGAGGACCTAGATGAGAATCCCAGAGTATTCCCAGAGCATCCTAATTACTGAACCACTCAATCATTCCCTCTTTCTTTTCAATAAATGTTGCACTCACTTCATCAGAGTGGTCCCAAAGCATAAAGAGAAAAAAACACTTCAAGATAACTCAGACTAGTTTCCACACTGCCGATTAATATGTTTTCAGAGGAGACAGGCAAAACAGATTTGAGTTATTCATATTGACCATATTTCCTTAGTGATCCTCTTTTTGACTAGATCACTACTGCTGAGCTCACACCACCCAATTTAGTGACACAGTGGCTCCTTGCTTTGTGCCCAGTACCATATATATCAGCAAGGGTATATGCTGAATCTGGTCTTAGAGATCATCAAAGAGCAGCTTCCAAAGTGTGGGATACAGTAATAAAATTGTTAATGTCAAGTGGACTTTGCTAATGAAATCGAATTACTCTGGGGCCTTCAGGTTAAAAAAAAAATAAATAAAAATAAAAAAATCTGAGCTTTCCCTCCGTGTTTTCCATGCTAAACTTTTTATTAGAACTTACACTTAAAACCTCTCCAGACTGAGGTCTGGAACTGGTCTCTCCAGATATACTGGTTCTTCTAAAATACATTTATTGACCATTTCTCTTTTACATTTCTTTTTCTGACAATTAAATTAAAAAATAACACAGATAACTAAATCAGTCCTGCCAATCCTTTTCCTGAGACAGGACACACAGCTCAAATACAAAGTGTTTAAACCTAGATTCACTTTGCTGAAATTTCAGTTAAAGTGACCAGCTGCCTGATTCCCCATATAGCCAAACAATGGGCAGTCAGCTGTATGGGCAGTACACAGTAATTCACATTTTCATTGGTACTAATTGTCCATTGGGGATATCTATCTCTTTTTGAGCTTCATGAAGTTAGATGAATTAAACGTGACTGATCCCAAATACTTTTTTCACCCCTTTTTTTTGTGATAATTACAATTACATTCCTACCAAAAAGCAGTGTAATCAATTACGGAGAGAGGTGCTGAGTTTTGGTGAAATTATCTGTAGTCTCATTCTGACCGTTACCTCCAAATGGTTTTCAACTGCATACATGGTGAATCAAATGCATTTTCTTGTAGCTAAAATTACTGATTAGAATCGTATCAGGTGGCACAGTCAACTAAGAAATGAGGATCGACTTTACTCACATCTTTCCTTTTCTGAATCAACCTGTTGCCAGCTTTCTTCACTATTAAATTAACTGTACCTTGAGATTTGGGGTTTTTTTGTGGTTTTATTTTTGTGTTTTGTTGTTGCTTTTTGGAGGACATACATTCAGGTCTCAGATTATATTGATAAGCACACAAAAAAAAACAGAAGCCAAAACAACCTCCATATACTTTGTGAGCATGACTGCATGAAATAAAGGCAGGTCTGATGGATGTTGAATTAATGTAAATGACATTTTGTAATATACGGCCCTGATTCTCCTTTCACTTATGCTGTTGTAAATCTGGGGCAGGGGGAAATAAAAACCCAAATTACATATATTTTCATAAACCTAGTCTGCTCAAAAGCTGATACATCTGAGAAAGAATCAAATGCTCTTTATTTAAATATTGATTGTGCACTTAGGAAATTGAAATAGTTGTGATTCATAGACTGAAAATAAATATACTTTTTAATTTATATTTAATTCTGCATGCTTATAGGCTTAGAGAGAATTCCAAGTAACTAGCTTCTCTGAAATGAAAACATGAGTATTCTTAACAAAACGGGTTTATACTTGAGGAGATTAGAGGGCAGCAGGTAGCTCAGAAGCCTTTGGTATACCCAGAATAAAACCAGGTCATTTTTAATATTAAAAAAAAAAACAAACCCACCTTTAATACAGAACAACAGATTGTGCTAAACTTGCAATCCCCTTTCTTCTTCACCCTCTGACATGCAAACACCTGACACACAAAGGGAGTCACATACAGAAGGAGATTATGATGCAATGATCTCGTTGTGAATGCTGCATTATGGTTTCAGCATCGTTGTAAGAGCTCCCCTGGCACTTGTGCTTACAGCAATTTGAATTTCTCTGGCAGCTAGGTATGATTTGTGACAGATTTCAGCCTTGTTCTTCATTGTAAGGAGTACACTGGCAAGTGCTGGAGGTATTTACCATGGAGATTGGAAATAAGAAAAAGTAAAGAGGAACATTTGAGGCAGCCTTTTTTAAATAAACAAAACAAAACAAAACAAAACATGGATTTGTTAGGTAATCCAACCCAATTCTTTTCAATGGCATCTTTTTGTGCTTTTTAGGCAAAGTTGTTTCACTACACTGTTCTATTTGATGTATTATTCCATTTGCCACGGTAGTGAAACCCTTTTAATTTTAATGACTATTACAACTGCATATATCACTAGCCAAATACTCCACGTAGAGTGCAAAGAATCTTTCAATTGATTGTATTGTGTGTCAGAGTGGAAAGAAGTTTGCCTATACACTCTTTACACCTGAATTACACATGTAAACTTGTTTACATGGTTTGGAAAATCTTACGCTGACAACACACAATTATCTTGTTATCCTGGAAAACACCTTAAATGCCTCTGAAAAGGTAGGGTCAGTTGGTAGCTTACATGTTTGGAACTGGATTCCCCAGAAGTTTGCTAAGCCAAAGCATCTGCATTTAGGGATCTGCAGAAGTCCATAAAATTTAGTTGAAGGTTGTTCTCAATGTGCCTTCTGCTATAAAAGCGGTAATAAGCATCTGTACTAAGTTTCTCTAAACCTTTCGTAGTCTGAAGACTAAACCTTATCTTGATTCCTTCCTCATTCGTATATGTAACTACTGGAAGTAGTCCTCAGGGAATAAAAGCAGCTCCATAGTAAAGGCTGCACTCTGAGCACAAGCATTCAGGGAACAATGACAACACACTGGCTGGCTTTGGCATGATCTGATGAATGAGAAATTTAATAGAGAGATATTGCACAGCCTACAATGAGAAATACTGCATTTAACAAAGGACTGAGATTGACCTGGTTTAGGCTAATAAAGTTTATACCTCATCCAGTAGAATGGATCCAAACTTCAATTCACATGTAAAAATAGACTATCAATTAAAGCATATTTCTTCCTCTTTGGAATTGTTTTTCAATTATTTTATTTGAGACAATAAGTATGGCAAGTTCTTTTGTTAACACAGTTCCTGTTATTTTAAAAGCAACAGATTTTATGGCTCATGGGTATCATCTGATACTTAAAATATGCCCATGAAAGAATGCATAGGAGGTGTCAGGTGCACCCTTGGGAGGGTAAGAATGTCCACATGGTCCCAGGTCTTCTGAGCTGCAAGTAGCAGTTTCTGTATGAATGGGTGAGAAATATTCTTTCTCATTTGCAGGTGTTCTGAATTCAAAAAGTACAGCATAAAATATGAATTAAGAATTAACCCTCTGACCTGCCAAGCATCCTTAAGTCATGGTTCCAAATAAAAGAACCAGATCTTCAAAAGAATTTACATTTAAAATTAATTTCATTTATTTTAGTATTATATTTATTTTAAATAATAGATATTATTCAACTACATGATTTATATACAAAGATATGATTTTAAGTATGTTTTTGCAACTACGCGAGATTTTTTTTAACTTATTTACTTAATTTTTAAATATCATAAGCACGCAGTCTTTAGAAAATTGTGAAAGCAGATTTGATCGATTTATAAATACCACAGTACATCTGGCATATCATGGGTTTGTTATTGGTCAAGAACGGAAAAAGTGGAGCTGTAATACATAAACCTACAATTTCAAACAGAAAACTGTACTATTTTGTAGTGATGCATCAGCATCTATCTTAAAATTGCTTCAACTATGTTGTAATAAACGATTTTAAAAAAAACCTTTAAATACTAAAACCTCTTTGTCTATTAAATGGAATTAAACAGAATATGGGGGTTCCAAGTGATCACCAAGTGACTGCTGTTCCATTCTTTAATATGACTATCTATTAAGAAAATACATGTCAGACATGTTCTGTTGAATAACTGCTCAGTGTGAAGGGAGCTTAAAGAAAATGAAAGATTATATAAAGAAATTGAAATAAAATGTAGAAAATATATCACTAGTGCTTTTTTTTAAATTAAGGTCACCAGTCTATTTAGGGAGATGAAAGTGAAAAAATCAATATATGAGAATACGTAACAGTAGGTTTGGCACAACTGTTAGCCCTTCTCACTATACAAGAATGTGAAAATATTCCATGAAACTGAGATACAACATATGAGCACATATCACTTTCTGGAAAAAAACAGAATTACTTGTTTTAAAAATATTTATAAGTATACAGATGGAAATAATTGAGGACAACAGTTTGTTGAAACCAGAACTCATCACTTAGTGTAGCAGTGGGGGAAAGACCTCATTACATTAAATATCAGAAACAATTACATGAGATTAAAAACTTCTCATTTCACATGATAAACCCTTGCTGGCTGATTCAGACTAGTCAGCAACTATACAAGCACAGAAGATGATTCTATATCTTCCTGCTCTCAGTTTCTTGAACTTTCCTCTGATGGGCGCTGTGATTGACAGGACAACATGACAAATTCACCACAAGTCCACTCCAAAGTGAAAATACTATGTCATGCTGGTACTTGAGCGACTGTCATAACTGAGGAATGTTCTAAAGAACTTATACTGACATCACAAAAATGCCTATAAGGATACATCTTCTTAACATTTTGATTACAACACTTGAAATATTTTGATTCTATTGCTACTTTGCATTGAGAAAAATACACTTTACTTGAAAGTGGTATATACAAATGTGACATATAACATCTATTTTTATATTTCTATGCATAAATAGTCATTAATAGTCACATCAATGTATATTTGTATATCAGTATTCATATATAAAACCTAGACTATGTCTATATAAAAATTATACGTTCTGGATGAATGTATTGAATACTTGAAACAAATCATAAGTTACACTTGAAGGACATAAAAAAAATAAACAAAATAGAAACTGTTTCTGTATACAGGATACTAATTGAGGCAGAGTATTTAAATGTAGTAATTGTACTCTCTCTGCTGTCTCCTCTTTTTAAAAAAGCTTTGCAGAGAAAGAGCTACTCGCTTATTCATTTCAGTTAGCAAGAAATTTCTCAACTTCCTTGGGTGCTTAAGTGCAAGAATATTTTAGACCCCATCTTTGCATATTACTTTATCTTTTAGTGGTAATTAACAGACTCTTAATCTGGCTAATGTTAATGACCACTGTTCTTTCTTTAAATCCCAGTTAAACCAAGCTTATTAAGGGCCAATTAAAGGAAGTCATATGTGATCTGAATAACACTAAGATCAATTTTTAACAGCTATGATTCTTTATTTTGGATGATGATTGTGGAGAAAAGAACAACTTTCTCATTATGGCCTTTGTCTGTTTTAAAATAAACTGTCAATGACTGTTGGGAAGAATGAGGAAACTTAGGCACATATATAGCTGACAAAATTCAGACTTCCTAGAAAAAAAGAAAAAAAAAAATCTATACACTACTATTTTCACTCCTTCCCATAAAAAGGTAATATATTCCTAATTTCCACTTCATTTTTCATGCTATTACAGCACAAAAATGGAATGACACTTTGTAATAAATTTCTAAGTGGTAACAACACAACCTAAAACTGTATTAACTGAGGACAACTGACAAAATAAAGAAAAACTTGCTCAACATTTGAACAGGAAATAGAGCCTTTCTACCTAAGATGAAAGCAATAACAGGGCTTTTTGGTTTGGCGACAGTCAGGTAGTTTTCTCACTGCTTAAATGAATACAATTTTCGACTCTGAACTTCTGAAAAGGTTGTTGGTTCCACTTATGCCTAAGGTGACCCTTCTGCAGACTCATTATAAATTATATCCTACTATTTCTTACGTAGCTAGGATTTCACTCATTGCTTAACTTTACCATTGCTTCCCTTTCATCTGGACGGAAGCAGTAATGCAGTCTGACAATTGCCTCTAGCTATTAAACAAAACATTACACTTACCACTACTACCTAAAGTCCAAACATCTAGATAGGCTAACCTCTGCTGCAGCAAGTCACTGCAAGACAGGTCGTTTGCATACTCTGCAGCACACAACAGACCTAACTCCATGGTGACAACTCTTAAATTCTGCAGGAGCAGCCACAAAATCCATGGCAACGTTAATTCATTATTGTCTCTAAAATACTCTTCATTCCTACTTTCCCACTCCTGCACAAACATATTCAGCCGTGACTCATAGCAAAGAATATCACTGATGAAAAATTGATGCTTATTTTTAACAATAAATCCTGAATTATTTTTCTCTGTGCTCCCTAGATAATTTGGCTGTAACAGCCCTTGGCCTCTAAAAGAGTTCTGCACAAATCATCTCTGCATACTGATAGCAGCACAGAAGAAAAGTTGCATCTGGACTCTCCAGCTTTTGGTATCCCACTTGCTCCACTCTTTGTCAATCTACCAACCTCACTTGCGTGCATTCAGTTTTCCAGCTAGTTATAAACTGGACTTCAGCTTTAACTTTCTGTGTCCTTGTTCCTGGCTCCATGAGACAATACAGCTGTACTGCAGCTGTGAACATAATTATAAAAACAAAACAAAATCCCTCTCAAAATCCAAAGCAGAAGTTTTCAGAAAATGATGAGGCTACAAGAGTACTAGGCTTTGCTCTGCACAACTCATCTGATAAACCAACAGCTGTCAGCACTGCTATGGCAATGGGAAAGTATACTATTTTTCCAAAATAATTATCAAGGGATAATGATAGGAGACAGAGGGTAAACAGAACACTGCAAAAATTGTATCATGCCACAGCAAAACAGGAAAAGGGCAGCGACATCGTAAAGGAGTATTACAATACTGAAACAGGGTTTGACATCTCATAGCCAAAATTTCACCTCTAGGTGAGGTTACACCTATAGTACTGGCTACCAAAAAAAAAAAAAATTGGAAAATACAACTAAAGTAAGTTTAATGTCACCTGCAGTTGTTCACATCTGTTAATTTGGCAAATCAGCTTTTCTATGCAAAGATAAACTAAAGAAAGATGACCTAATCTTAGCATGTCCTATGTACATTTCTGTGCAAAGCAACAGCAGTAAGACAGTAGTGCTTGCCAGTCACAAAATAAATGGGGAAGCATATTCAGCAGTATTCTTAACTAATCAGCACTTTCCCATCCTGATCTTTCTTTCCTTCTTACTCTTTTTCCCTTCTTTCTCCTTCCCCACCATTTCCCACCACTGCCACAGCCACTGATCATTAGACAGCACTTTCAGATTTCAAGAAAAAAATCCTCTTTATTCCTCTTCCCCCAGTTAAGATTTCAGCTGTACACTAGGGAGTTCAATCCTGAATCAGAGAGGGTGAGACTCCAGTGCAAGCCTGACTGCTGTACTGGTATAGCAGCAGTTCCGTCTGTGCCCTTGTGACATCTTGGGTACGTCTGAGGATTAAGGGTGAGGTCTGCAAATTATTCCAGTTTTACTGGCCCCGAGATATTATATATATGTACAAAAAAAACATAAGCACACGTGGAACATCTAATCTGCTTTGACAGAAGTAACTTGTGATTATAGACTGTAGAAAGCTATACAGGAGGGCTCCTTTGCAAACTCAGACCTGATGTGAAAGTATCTCTCCTGCCCCCTTCAACTATTTTTATTTTATGAAAAATCTGTTTAAAAACACATTTTCAAACCTCAATTGTTCAAAGGACTACTGGGGGGAGAGGGGGAAAGACCCCTGGCACCTTTCTACCATGACCACGGGAGCAACTTGCAGGACTTGCAGCATGTTCAGGGCATCAACTGTTCCCATGTCATTGCACGTGAGGACCTGGGCAAGTGAGACCTGGACAAATGCCTGAACTTCCCTCCAAACATCTCTAATTTTTTTAAAGTCTTTCCAATGTGTTGTCCTACAGGAGGAGGTTATGTAGCAGGTGGAGATATCAAAAAGTTAAGGCTACAGTTTCTTTAAGAGGCCAGGACCAAGAGCCTTGTGATACTGAAAGGAACAATAATCTCCTGTCTCCCACAAAACAAAGCATGCTACAGAACTGTACCAAACTGTGTATAAACAGCCAATTCTCCACTTTCCAAGGTATTTAAATACTATCTCAGAAAATGCATGGACTGCAAAACATTACTCTTTGCTAGGTTTGTGACATCTGGCTAGCACTGCTGTACCAACAATTACCAAGTCCAGCCACACAAGCCAATTTCTTCAGGGCCACTTGCCTGTATTCTGTAGGATGATACTCAATTCAGAATTAAGGTTGGTGCTTACCCAGTCCTAGCTCTCTGCTCTGACCATCCAGGCTGGCTTTGTGCAGAAAGAGAAATTAGAAGCTGTTGGTAATAGGGACCTTGGTTCACAGGCACCTGACTGGTGTCTGAATGCAGACAGGGTGTTCTCATGAGGACTGACTGGTTAAACTCCATGCCATCCTAAACTGACCATTTTCCAGACCTTGCAATAACACAGTATCCATATGGCATAATACTTCACCCAGAACTGACTAAGCATGTTTGGGAGAGCACTACACAAAAACATTAACTCTGCTCTTGGCATCCTTGGCATCACCACTCCATAAACTAAGTTCATGGATAAATAAAATATTGCCTACCTCCTCCTTCATATAAGGGAATTACTGCCAAATCTGATCTGCATACAAAACCAGCTGAAAAATCATGTATATTTGCAACACTTTTGATGTGGTACATCTCTGTTTGGACTCCTAAGCCAGAATGTACCATGTAAACGATACATGGATTACAAAAGGACAGATACTGGTTTCTCAAGCATTCAGAAAAATGTTGGCTCTAATGTAACAAAAGTGGCTCTATAGGATAAAAATACCAAGCAATTCAAGGCAGAAGAGAGATTTAATATAACTATTTTGGACATAAGCTTTGTGAAACTGCCTTGAAGAAATGTCTAAAGAAGGTTTTTGGTGAGTTCTGCAGAGTAGATAGAAGATACATTATCCATAGTATCATCTGCTTTCACCCCATGGGGTGAAAAAACAGAGTAAGACCTTCAGTCTATAGGTGGAAAAGGCATGTTTTTTTTTTATTTCAGAAACTCTTCATCTCCTATAGTTCCTGACTTTCCACTTGCTAACCTTTTTCTGTCCACATCTTTATCTATCTGCTTTGTCACTCTCCCTCCATGTAACTGGAGCATAGGAACTAGCAGTATCAATTGCTTTCTTTTTCATAAGGATGCCTCAGGACTCACTGAAAAATTACTACTGGAGTCATAAGGGATTTTTTTTCCCTTTGGAGCCTAATGGATTTTAAAGTATCTTAGAGTTTTAGTTCAATTGACAGGAAAATCTGGGAGTAATGCACAGCCCTAGCTATTCCTTCTTAACTTGGGAGGGATGCTAGTAAGAACACTGTAGCAACAAATGAAACACATAATTTTGCTGGTGAACTTTTATAAAGGCACACAGGTCACCTTTGGTAAGTTTTGCTTTGCTGTTGGAAAAAGGAAGGAGCAGCACACACTCAAAAGACTTCAAAAAGAAGAACTGAATCCTAGAACAAACTGACTCCTGCAAACAATATTCCATCCTCTGAAAGACCTGTATAGCTGTGGAGTCCAGAAGATTTTCATTGTTTCGGAAGCTTTCCAGTGTTAAGTTACTAAAACTGCAGCCTCCTGCTTAAATCCATTCATGTGCCTGTCTTCATTCACTTGCACATCCCAATCAAGTGACTACTGAAATAGACTGGTGGCATTCTGAAATGCCAGCCATTCACACTAAGATGATATCTTCCATTGTGGAGTAAAAACAGTTGCATAGATATAATATTCATATGTAAGAAACAGTACTAGCTATACTCCTATCTACGACTAATTTCAAACTTTGTATACTTCATAGCAGAAGATAAATTATAGTGCACCACAGTGGTAATTAGATACAGAAAGGGAGGGAAACAAACCACATAATAAACAAATACTTAATATTTAACTTTTAAGGCCTGATTTTTTTTGTCATCTAATTCTAAATACTACCTTTAGAGAGGGAGACATGCTAGAAAATTAGTATCATACATAACCTATAGACCACTTTTGACTTATTTAAAGCTCCAATATGTATTTGTTTTCTGTATAAATTTCTTTCTTATTATTCTCAATAAGATACTCTCAACACAATAAAAAGAAGGACATTACCAGCAGCGCTTTCAATCATGGGGGCTATATATTCAAGAGCAATCAATAAAAACCACACAGGGCCTGACAAACAACTAGTCAAAGGAATCATTTTTCTCAGATACTTAGCAGTATCCTTTTAAAGTAATTGCTTTTGGTCAATGTTACCCGTTATCATTTGGTCTGCTCTTTTTCCAAAATAGAATGGATGTCATTTCCATTAATATTTCAGCTGCCTATGTAGGTTTTCAAAGTGCACACTCCACAAAAAAGGGAGGATTTTCATTTCAACTTCAGCCAAACTAACAAAGAACTCTAAAATGTTATAGAAGAGGCAGTGTCATATTGTCCAGGCTAAAAGGTAATTGTAAAGAAATGATTACAGAATATAAGATATTGTCTGCCCTCCTTTTCACTCCACACAAAACTGTTAACTCTAATAAAGACAAATAGAAACGACAGACTTCATCCCATTCAGTCTAGGCTAGAAAAGAGCATAACCAGACAAATATGCCTGAAATGCCACCTAAAATAATGAAATGAACATTGATTCAGGATAGGTTGTTTTAGGAAATTTAATGAAAATCTCACCACTGAAACCCTTGTGCTGTCTAATCCTGACTGTGACAGCAGGGAAGCTGCTGCCCTGTGCCAACTGATCACTTAAAGATGTCCGTAAGATACTGAAAATACCCAGCATAATCTGTAAGTGTACAGCTGGGATACCAAATTAGATTAAGAAAGGCAAAGAATGTATCTTTTAGGTTGTAGTAAGGCCTCAGAAACTGTCTAGTTATGCTTTGTACTAAATGTTCTGGCAGGCTGCCAAGGCACTTCCAAACATTTCTGAGTTCACTTTTCCACAGAACTCTTTTAAAAATCAATTAGTAGTGAAAGTCTTTCAAATGCAAGTGTTTTAAAACGTCAGGCTTGTATTTCTTTTCTTTTACCCCCCCCCCCCCTTGTTGTGCATCAATGGCAGTATTTTGAAACCTTTATATTAAATTGATCATATTCTCTAATTAAGTCTGTAAAGAGAACAACATGAGCAGGCAGTTTAAAATGTATATAACAAAAGGTTCATTCTTCAGGAAAAAAAAGAAATAAATAAGGTTGAGAGAGCTGCTGTAATTTTCTTAAACAAGGATGCCTAAGACTTTTGTATTGATTTTAGGGTGATAAATGTTTTCATCATTACAAGTCAACTGTAGAAGAAATGAATACTCTATTTAGCAATTCCTGGACTGGGATATTTTAAAAGTATGGAGCATAAGTGTTTTAGAGTTTTATTATAAATGCTGGAAAGAGTAAACAAATTAAATAGAGGCTACTTTGAATACTCATCAAATTACAGAAGTAAGATAAAAAATAGAATTAAGAGCTTCATCAGCAGAGTTTTCTAA